>NC_091094.1:2000000-2190000 GCF_024713975.1 Paralichthys olivaceus
CGTCATCCTGCATCAACAAATGTAGATTCAATGAATCGATGGATTGAAAAAAGAATTCGCACCAACAGACGTATCCGAACACAACTGTCCAAACTGGAATGTTCTTCTTCCACAACTCAGCTCTCGAAAGTGATCTGTGTTTCTGTGTTTGTCCATCTGTCCTCCATACATCACGCTGTCAGACGCAGTGTGTGTGTCTGTCCGTGTGTGTGTGTGTAAATCGGGACGCCATACAATCCGACCAGCTATAGGCATAAAAAACCAGATATCAGATTTAATGTTGTAGCTTAGCAGTGGACTGAAACAGAGGGAACAAAGTGGGACTTTCATTTACATTTAGCAGATGTTTTGCAGATGTTAGATATTTTACAGTCTTGACAACAATTAATACAAAAATAAGTGAATAAAACAAAGTCAAAAAGCGGAAGAATAATAATGAAGAGGTGCAGAAAGAACACGGACCTGGATCTTAAATCCAGCGTGAGCTGAGCCGCAACATTTGTGAGGGACTCAGTGATGTCACGTCACCTCACGAGCGTCCGCCATGAGCTGGTCTCTGCGGTCTGAAGAGCACGAGAGCAAGATAATGTGAAAACTGTTCTACCGAGAGCTTCATGTTCATTCTGAGGGAAACAAGAGGCCATTGTTCTTAGTTTAAACACTTGGAACAACTTTGTCCTCCAGACCACAGACGTAAGAACGAGTGCGTTTCCTCGGCCGAATTTGCCAAATGAAGCCACCGGAAGATTGAGTTTTAACAAAAACAGTTTTCAACATTCAAAATAACTAGTGGAAAAAAGTCACAAAACAAACTGAAGCTGCGTTCACGCTCCAGATGTTTTCCTGATTTCCCCAATGTCCGAGTCCGCCCCGGTGTGAGAATACAGGTCCGGGGTTAGCTTGACCCAAATCCTCCGGAAGATTCACGAAGCGAGTGACGTTTCTAACAAGAATTCAAATACGTCGGAATAGAACTCGCGAGATTCAAGAGACCTGACTGTTCGAGAAACAATCAGAGAAAAGATCCAAATAAAAACAGAAAAGGAGGAAAAAGAGAAATCAGGATGTTGAATGTTACTAAAGTGTGACACAGCTCATTTCTCATAGTTTCCAGAAGGACAGACTGATGATGATGATGATGATGATGATGATGATGATGATGATGATGATGCTCTTAGTATTGGAGCTACAGTCAGACGAATGTAGAGGAGTCAGATATTTCCTGCTGTGATGAAGAGGAGGAGGAGGAGGAGGAGGAGGAGGAGGAGGAGGAGGAGGAGGAGGAGGAGGTGTGAGTCTGTGTGAGTGTCAGGTTGTTTGATATTCGACAAATGTCTTTCATCCCGGTGGAGACAAGTGAAGACAAGCTGGCTGATTGGGAGGGGTGTCAAACACACACACACACAGACACACACACACACACACACACACACTGTAAAGAATGCAGGGAGCAGTGAAGTTGTGCTCGTGTGTGATAACTTCTCGTCCCACCTCTGAAACAGCAGCTTCGCTGAAGAGAGAAAATGTTGATGGAATGAGAGAAATGTGATTTTCCACCTGAGGCCTGTGTGCTCAGATTTGCGAGCTGCTCCAGGATCAGTACAGATGTCGTTAAACGACCTGTATCAGCTGTTTGTGCTTCAGTCGGAGTTAAAGCTCGAGACCTGTTCCTGTTCGGAGGTTCTCAGTTTTAAAATCATCTTTTCACGATGTCACCTTTGACACAGATCAAGAGAGTACCTGATGACTCATGAACCTAATGTGCAGATATCCTCTAAAACACAGACATCGTTAGATTCTTGGTATCTTGATCATTATAATTTAATAGAGCGTAAAAAATAAGACTCCGCATATATTTGATTTTTTGTGGCTTATTTATTAATTTATTGTTTTTCATAATAAAGTTTAAATATCACAAGTGTTTGATAACATCTTAAGAGTCGTCAGTGATATATATTATGTTGTGTGTCACACACTCACGTATATTTTATTTACATTAAAACAAGACAAACACGATATTGGAATCTGTGGAAGATTCCTCTTGAACTGACGGGTCCACACCAGAGTCACAACAATCTAGACCTGTTGTTGGAAACTGAGTTTTGATGCCGCGAAGAACGCGTGGTCGTCCAAAGACGCCGCAGCAAAACTCGTCTCCCTGACAAGAAGGAGTGTTACCAGAGACCGTTACCACTCATACACGACGACCCCCCAACCCACTTCCTCACACACACACACACACACACACACACACACTTGTAGCCCACTTTCAGTTCCGCCTTCATTTCCCATCAGCACAGCAGGTCTTACAGTAAGAGGTGGAGGAGGTGTTTGGGGTCTCTGATGTTCTCTGAAGCATTTTCCTCTCAGTCTAAAAGAAGATAACCGCCGTTCCACGGCAGAGGAGCGGAGTCTGAATTTGAAAAAACTTTCACACTTAGACAAACCTGCCAAACCGATTAGGAGAGACGGGAAAGAAAAACCAAGAAACCCCTTTCACCTGCTGAAGGTGTGAATGTTGACCTTTATTCAGAGTTTGTTTTTCTGCATTAACATGTAATAGGGACATTGTTTTCCCTCCTGGAGGCAGATCGACGTCTCTGTCGGAGGACGAGACAAACGTTGACGCTGCTGTGTCACACGTCACGCCTCTGATTCCAGGGAATCTGTCTGAAGTGTCACATTAGAGTGGCGTCATGACGGCTCTGTTCATTACGGTCGTTCAAATAAAGTCTGTGGAGAATTTATGGAAAAAACCTCTGTGATTTTGTAATTCAGTGGATTATTTCTTGACCCATGTCCTTCCACTATGTTTGCTGCTGTAAACCCGGAGTCAAAACCTGTGAAACGTTCAAATGTTAAAAATGACCCGTTGTCCTCCTCAGGCCAAAAGAGACAAACAGACAAACTGCTGCAAACAACAAGCAATTATTAAAACTTGTCCAACTTGACACATGTTCCCAGAAATGCAACACGAGCTCTTCTAGTTAAACTTCCTCTAAGAAGAAATCCTGTCTCGTTCGATAGTAAACAAATACTTTTTTAACCTTTAGAGCAAAATAAAATGAAACCAGTGGTGACAGAGGTCATGTCTGAAGTTAACATCCTGTATTTACTTATATTTTTTCATCTATTTTTATTATACAAGCCCTTCACGCCCTCGAGGGGTTCTCCTACTTTAGAATTTAAACACTAAATA
Source organism: Paralichthys olivaceus (assembly GCF_024713975.1). Classification (NCBI taxonomy): domain Eukaryota; kingdom Metazoa; phylum Chordata; class Actinopteri; order Pleuronectiformes; family Paralichthyidae; genus Paralichthys; species Paralichthys olivaceus. The sequence goes on from NC_091094.1 coordinate 2,003,200, forward strand.
ATGTTTCAATGAAGTCCCATTATACTTTTACTGAAAGCTTTCATAGTCATCGCGTTGATTATATTCTAAGATGTGTTGTGTGTTGTTTGTCTGTATGAAAACTAATGAAATACTGTCTGCAGAACATTCATTCACACCCAGTCACAGCAGCAGGATAAAGAGCTCGGCTCTCTATCAGGAGGAAATAGTTTCAGAGTGAGGGAATGTGGGGAAACTTTAGATAAGAGTAGTGGACGGAGAGAGAGAGCCACAGAATCAACCAGTGACTCCGAACCTTCCTCAGAGCAGGTCAGTCAGGAGCAGACGTGCACCAACAGGCCTCATCAGTCACGATGAGCAGCTGCGTCCGACAACCGTGAAATCAACTCCAACTGCACAAAGAACAAACTCCGACTTTATTGACCTGCTAACGCTGATTATATGTGTTTGATTATATTTACATCCCTCACTCTCCTCCTCGTCTTTTCATTCGTCACTTTTGTATTTTCTGGCGTCTTTGCTGCAGATCAAAGTGCAGAAGAAATAAATATGAATAAAAGTGAGATTACTGCACCAAGTGAAAGACAAAACTGTCAAATGACTGAATGAATGATGTAAAGAAAACCAGACTCGAGTATAAAGAAACTGGAAATTTGACGCTTTCCTCATCTGCAGCCTGTTGAAGACGATACAGTAAAGACAGACGACAGAAAGTTTAGAAAGTGTCTGTGAAATTTAGGGTGATCCCACAAAAGAGCTTCGTAACGACGCCAACAATTTGGTGCATTTGTCACATTTTATTGTTTTATTCCTCGCGGCCCCTCGGGGCTTCTGTAGGTGACCGACCGGGGCCTCTAACGTCCGGGGGTTTTAAACGAGGGTTTGTGTGGTTGTAGCCTCGGGGCGCAGAAAGAGGCAGAGCAGGAAGTGAAGATGCCACATGGTGGTTTATAATTCCTCCTTTGTGTCAATACTGTCAAGTTAAAGCAGCGGATCACAGTGTGATGTCATGCTGGCTCATTAATAAGAGATGATACGTGCATTTTAAATCAATGAGCATTAAGAAAATGTGCTGAGGTAGAACTGTAGGATAAAATCGAGCTGTAGGATTTTTATCTTATATTTGATCTAATCTTATATATAATCTACAAACAGGCTTTGAGCATTAATTGTATTTAGCTCTGGTGTGTTGTGATGGTAACTGAGGGATCCTTCAATTAAAAAGAAGTGAATAACAAAAACAAAATGTGTGAAGGAAACAAAACCGTGAAGAGACAATGTGTGAAATATCGAATGGAACCTGGATACGAGCTGTTCTGTGACATAAACATGAGTGAGAACGCACCTGAGACGGGAAAGCTGATCTTTTGTGGGGAAATCCCTGTAAAGAGTGTGACTCACCAACATGAATCATCACAACACAGCTCAGGACACGTGAAAGAAGAGACCAGAGGTTTACGTGTCAGTGAGATCAGAGAACTCCACATGTGTAAATAAATAAAATCACACTCAGAATTATAATAATCGAATTAAGATTGTGAGGATAATATCAGAATGTTGCTGTGCATGTAAACATGTCAGATATCTGGGATTACACATTTCTTGCAGCAACAAACCTTCAGATTCTATAAAGTAGGAAGGAATATTGTGTCGTGGATCCGATCTGACCCGTCCGTCACACGCTTGGTGAACAATGCTCTGCATGTGCATGAAACCAGATTTCAGGGCTGCAGGCCTCCTCCGGGCTCAGGTCACCTCTGAGGAGCAGGCTAACGGCCTCTTAACATCTGAACAGCTCCGCAGCAGAACTTCAGGCTCCGCACCCGCCTCACTGAGAACACTGAGTGTATTTATTAGTGCAGCGGGGGGTCACACCGGGCGTCCCTGAGAGACAAAGACAGAGAAAGTGCAGGAGACTAATGAGTAACAAAGTGGGATTAGCTGCTGCTGATTCTGGAAGGAATTTACTCCCCAAAGCATTTCAAAGATTCTCTCCTCGGTGTTGCTCAGCACAGACACAAGAGAGATAAACGACATCCAACGACCAGAGTCCCAACACTTCTCCGCTCTCCATCCACATCTCAGCTCACAGGATACTGTCAAAGTAAACCTCACTATCATCGTTTTTATTTTTATTTTTATTAAAGATTTTATTGTTTTCATTGTGTACAGCGACTTTGAGAGCTTTGATCAGCGCTATATAAATACAATGTCTCATTATTATTATTAATATTAAAGGAAAATGGGATTTAATGAGCGATTCCATCCGTTAAAGAGGAGGTTAGATTATCAGAATAAGGGTTTAATGCCAAGTAGGTTTATTACACACACGGAATTTGCTGTGGTGCGTATGTGCAAGTATAAATATGAAAAATATAAAAGTAGGAGACAAAATTGAATGTGAAAACATCACAAGCACCAGGGAACGGACTGTGAAATACGATGCACACAAACACCAGAGAACTGTGATTGGCCGGGGGAAGTGGACGTGTCACGGACGGTTGAACACAGACGTCATCTTTCTTTTCTTCGTTGCAGTTCGTTGAGAAAAAGTAACGGAGCTCCAACTCCAACACAATCCTCTGAGTAACGCTCGCCATCGTCCTGACGAAGACAGACGCGCCAGAGGGGACCAGTCGACACTCAACACCAGCATAGAAACTCTACCGCCACTGGTGTTTTGGTGCAATTGACATACGACCCACACACACACACACACACACAAACACACACACACCTGTGCGGAGGCTACGTGCGTTGACTATGAAGCGTGAATTGTGGATTACTGATGAGACCAATAGCAGTCAACACACCAGAGTCACCACAGTTAGATTTGTTGATGGTGCAATGAAGTTACCAAAACCGTCCAGTGAATGAGTTACCTGTGGGTCAATATTACCTCATGTTTGCCCGAGTGTGTGTGTGTGTGTGTGTCAGTGTGTGTGTGTGTGTCAGTGTGAACATGAAGCTGACCCAGACTAAAAGTGGTGTTGGACCAGATGAGTGAACCTGAATCTGAAACATGTCTTCCTCTCGTCTTTCTCTCTCTCACTCTCTCTCTTCATGCAAACCACAGAGGAAACCAGTCAGATGTCATGGGGGAATTTTCAAGCTTCAGCATTTGTTTTTCCACTCGGGGCTTCACGCTCACTGGGACCTCCCCTCGTCGCTCGCCTGAACTCAGTAACCCCGATTCTGTGAAGCAGCTGATAAAGGTATCAGCCTGATCAAAGTGCACGGTCCGAGCGCGTACGCATGTTTTCTGTGACAGGTTCAGCTGCGGAGCGGAGGTGTCGCATCACAGCGTCTCGGTGAAAGGACAAGGTGACGCTGACAGCACACACTCTCACTGAGGCCAACTGGTCCACACCAAGCACCGTAAACAGGTCATAAGGTTTCAGCGCCATAAAGCGATCTCTCCGGTCTCTGCTGGTTTCACCATCGTGTGGAAACGAGCGGACGAGGATGTGAAATGTCGTCGAACTTGAAGAACCGATGTCACAAATCGTTATCTGGGGGATTTTGGAGGGAGCTGAGTCGGCATGAGTTTGGTCTGAGGACGACCGTCTCTGCTTGACGCCACACTAGCTGCCATTAGCATACCAAACCCAAATCTCAGTGTTGGTGGTAAAGTTGCATTGTGGGTAAAGCTGCGTTCCTCTTGGAGTTCAGAAAGTTATCGTCCGTCCTTCGTTCACATAGACGTGTGGGGAATGTGTTCAAATGTGATAGAAGTGGTAAATATCTGCTGTCAGGAAATACAAAAGCCAGTAAATCCTTTTCCAGCACTGCTGTATGTTGAAGTAGATTCAACGCTCGTAAAAGTTCTCTCGTAGATTTTTACGGGAGAACAGGCTGTGCTCGGAAACATGACGTCCGACGCCTCAGCGTTTGTCTCGCAGGGATTCTGTTTTTTATATATATATGTTATTTGAAACGTGTTCCATGTGAACCTCCAGCCGTGTGACATTATAAACTCTGAGAGCATCGTCCTGCATTCATGGGAAAACTGGACGAAGTAAAAAAAAAAAAAAAAAAGCTCCAGAAGCTTCAGGACACCAATCGTGCTTCAGTCTTTTCCGAGGGTCAGGTCAGAGTTGTAGGAAGCAGACTCTGCGGAGTCTCCTTGACCTCGCAGCCGACGTGTGAGACAGACAGATGGCTACTTCCTTTAGCATGCTAATGTGTCGACGAGAACACTTTCACACGTTTGATGGGAGGGGAGGAGCCGAACTGTGAGCAAACAGGCGGCGTGAACGATCAGGTGAACACCTGCGACAGGTGCTGCACCTCAGTCTCACACTTCCACACACGAATGCACTCGACGCTCACTTCGCACATTTGGCCCCAGGGCCATGTTTTACCTCAGGCTGGAAATGAATCCTGAATTTTCTCTGCGTGTAACTTGTTTATAGAACAAGTACGCACACACACACACACACACACACACAAAGGCAAACACACACAGTCACACTAATAAGTTGAACAGACTCTCTTGGCATCCCCACCAGCTCTGTACACACACACACACACACACACACACACACACAAACACACACACACACACACACACTGTGCCAGCCAGCCCAGCTCAGGATCCCGTGTCTGTGACACAGCTCTGATATAACAGCCTTCGTGAGTCTTAAAGGCAGTGACGTACTGACGGGAAATGCATCGTCAGTGTTGGCTGGCGTCCCTTTGGGAGGGGGAGCTCCTGGCCCGGCCACCAGAGCAAAGAGTTGTGGGTAATGGGTTACAGATGAGGGGAATGTAGGGCAGCTGCGTCAGCCGTGGAACAACCCAGAAGGAAAGATTGTCCATTTACCGGCTGTTGAGTCACATCCAGGCAAAATGTGGATTTAACTTCTCCGCGTGATGATGAAGAGGATGATGGTCACGGCTGCTCCGCACCGACTGTCCGACAGATGAACGGATGTGATTCTGTGACACATAGAAGTTCTCACACATCTAATCACGTTCCCAGGAAGATTCAGAGAAGACGCTCAAACATCAGGAGACACTGATTTGAAGAGAAACTGGACTTTCTTAATTGTCTCTCGGGTGAAGTGAGGTCAGCAGATGGAACTCTTCCAAAATAGAAAGTCATGTTATAAATATTTTCCTCAGAAATGATTCTGTCCCACGTCTCATACGTCCCCCGCTCAGTTCCTGGTTTTGACCAAAGTTTTGACAAACGTGATCAGCTGTTGGTTTTTCGGACACATTTGGTTTTAATTTGTTATTTGATTCTGTAAAAACTGCGTCGAACCTTGTGATGGAAGCCGACTCCTGATTGGTCGAGCGCATGTATCAGCGGGACCTCACACCGCGATCGCTCACACTTCAATTGACGTCGACGATGCGAAATGGCGGCGCCCATATCCAGGACATTTGTTTTGGCTTCAGTTTAGCACAATGGGAGGAAGCGTAGGCACGGCGTCCATCTTTATTTACGGTCTATGGTTTGAATCCCAAACAGCCTTTTGGTTTGGTCAGTGGTCCCGAAAATATCCTCCCCAACTGTCACAAGTTAAACAGCGGCTCGGTTAAAGACTTTATCTCTTTATTTATTTATCCTTGAAGCATTTAGAGCTGTTTAGATCTGTTGCTTGGCTACAGAGGCTGTTTATTCAGCCACATGGGGCCACACACATCTGACTGTGCTGCAGAGGCTCAACACCATCAACACACAGAGGACGTGTACTTCGAAAGTTTGAAAAACTCACAGTGAGCAGGAATTCTTCTTCTTTTTTTTTTCTTTCTTAGGGTCTCTTTGTTTTTTATTTCAACTTCTCCTCTCTCTATTTCCATCTCCCCATCCCTCCCCACTGTCTCTCTCTCTCTCTCTCTCTTGGAGTCAGAATATTTGGGTCACTGAACCACATTAGAAGCAAACAGTCACAACCACACACACACACACACACACACACTCTGCTCTGTGGCCTAGAATAAATAAAGTTTCCCTCTTCTTCTCTTGGAAGCAGAGTTGAAAGCCTCACAGAAAGTTAAGGCACTTTTATCTATTTTACAGTTTATTTATTAGCTCATTTTCTGTTGCTGTCAATTTAAAATGTTTTTGTCAGAATCCCGGTTGTTGATGTGGACACGTTACAGGACGTCAGGTTTTAATACTTCCTTTACTTCAGTGCTTTTCCTTCGCTCTGGTGAAACAGAAACGGATCAGAACAACATGGCTGCCTGCTGGAGATGATTGAACCTGTGAACACAACACACACAGACTGACAATATCTTACACACTCACAACTAATATACAAAAAAGAAATGAGCGACTTCATTTATTTTTAATTAGATTTCCACAGAACTGTATTTAATGAAATGTTTTCTATCATGTGAAATCACTTTAAAACACAACGTAAATAAAACCTCTGTGTTTGATGAATATTTCTCTATGATGCACAACTTTACTGTGGTTCTCACATATTCGTCAGGGTTGAAAAATTGTTTTTGTAGTTTTTCTGCTCTGTCCATAAACTCTGTATGAGTCAGTCGCACATGGAACAAGTAAAAACATAATAAAAGATTAAAATCCTGTCGATTTCAAAATACAACAAAGTCTCGTTGAAGCAAAGCTCCTCCTCCTCGCCGCTACACGTCTCTAACAGTGTGTGTTTGTGTGTAGTTAGCAGACTCACTATCAGGCCTCTCCCTGCACGCCTTCATAAAACAACAAACCTAATCTGTCGCTCGCACATGAAAAGGCTTTTAGGGCATCTGTCCGCTGCTATCTGACACACATGGCAGTCCCATCCACCCGCTCACCTTGACCCACATACCTGCACACACACACACACACACACACACACACTCTGCCGCCATCTTTACATCACTTAATACAACATTTAACTCTTTGACTTGAGTCTTTGAAATAATCTTAAACTCATTCAGGGGGAGTTGAACCCGGGCTGACACTAACGTGGGGCGTTCAGGGTATTCAGAAGTCAGTCTGGACCGGAGAGAAGCTGAGCAGCAGGTTTACAAACAGGCACGACAGGAATGTTGAGGAATTCAGGGTAAATACGAGGAAATACTTCTGCAGACACTAGAGCTGGGCCGAAATGTTAGACCACACTGACTGAAGCTGGCAGAGCCCGGAGAGAGGGAACGGGATCTTTGAGTCTTCGCTGCACCTCTCTGCATCCCCCTTTGTGTGTCCTCGTACGTGTGTGTGAGCAAATAAATCTAACATTACTGCAACAGAAGTTCTCTCTTGACCTGAGGGGAAAGTCCAGAAGAGTTGAAGTTGGACTTTACCTGCAGCGGGAGGTTCTCTGTCTCCCTCTCCACCTTCGGAGTTCAGTGCACGGCTGAAAGCAGGCGACAGAAAGAAAGTGAGATGATGTGTGCGACCATTGAACTGAGCAGAGTTTGTGTTGTAATAAGGGTTCAGGGTTAATTGACAGTTAAAAAAAAAAAACCTTTGAAAAAGCTCTTTAATTTTCAGCAAATCCAGAATGTTCATCCTGTTCTATCCTGTTTGATTTTGTATAAACGGTTTAAACATCGTTAAACCTCTTTATCTATTTCCCTTTGCCCTGAGAGCTTCACTTTGGACTTGAGGTTTTTCCTCATTCTTGTCGAGGGTTGAGAACAGATGATGTCACACCTCATACAGATTGTTGAGACCTTGAGGCAAATTATAATCGGTGAATGTGGCCTAAACAAATAAAATGTGATTGATTGATTGTGCTCTGGCTGTTTTTAACAATGTGTAAGGTGGTTTTAAAATCCTTCTCAGCAAACCCCTCCGGCTCAGTCACACTGTTTAACTGTTGCAGAGCAGGAGACAAACACTATTTAAAATGATCCATGCGAACGAGAGGCTGCGACAGATTTGATGTTTTGGAGGAAGCTGCACTGGCTGTTTGGGAACATGCATCGACCCTTGGCTTGTAAACAAAGTAAGTCATAGATAAAGGTTTTTAGTCTCTGGAGAATTACTGCTCACACTTTTGCCTCGTGGATCGAAGCCCAAACAGCCAACAAGTTTTATTATTATTATTTTACCATTATGTTACTATGGAAACCCCTACAAGTACAAAGTATTATGTCGATTACACTGGAGGTTATTGTTTGAGCGAGGAATCATGTCCAAACACATAAGTACTTCAGATACAATCACATCAACTGGAAATTAAAAATAATTGAAGGTTTCCAGAATTTACCTCGAAAGAAAAGTCTACACGTCAAAGGAACCAGATAACAAGGAAACTCAGGTTGCACAACACATCCACCCCCTGCAGCCTCATACTTTGCCCTGAGAAAACAGTCACATGTCTCTCCACCCGGGAGGGGCCCCGAGGGGGACAGGTGTGTGAAGGTGAGCAGTTTGGCCCCGAGCGGGGACCGTGGATTTCTCATGGTGCGACTGAAACCTGCACGGTGCCGTTCATCGTCTTTCCTTCTCACTTCAGGTGATATTTCAGAAGACTGAGATTCACTGATGTAACTAAGGGTGACCCGGGTTTGACGTCATGACACAACTTCACGGCCAATTTAGATTCTCCAATTAACTGAACCCCAATCAGCGTGTCTTTGGATTGTGGGAGGAAGCAGGAGCCCCCTGACTGAACTGAACCCACGCAACCCAGCTACCTCTCTGCTGTGAGGTGATACAGAGGCAATAATCAACAATCTGTCTGACATAATTGTTCAGCTACTTCATTTAAACATCGTTTGGCTCAGATTGAGTTGGTCGTCCACTAATCAGACGGTCGGTGGTTCGATTTCGTTTTCTTGGGCAAGACACTGAAGCCCAAAATTCAGGACGAGCTGAAGAGAGGGATGTCTGGAACATCCACTTTACCAGATTAACAAACCCTGATGGCTAAATGTCTTCGAGAATCGTTAGCGTCACATAAATTACATGCATTATATTTTTTAGTTTGTACAATTACGAGCATAAAGTATAACATATAATGTATAAAGATATAAAGCTGTGATTTCTCTGCTTTTCTTTCTTTAAATGGAATCAGTACGTGACTCTAAACCACTTTGTGCTCGTGTGCTTGTAATAAACCAGACAGATGTTGAACTCTCAATTCATTCTTTAATTGCATTTTTAAAAAGTGCTGCTTTGTAAAGAACATAACATTTCTTATAGGATCCTCAAAGTCCAAATAAAAAGGGAAAATAAACCAAAATAATTTATGATACAACAAAAATATTTACATAAAATAGTTTTATTTCACAAAATCTGTACAATATTTAAACCACAAAAAAACCACATTACAGGCCAGACTGCAGCCAGGTGGAGGTAGGTTTATAGACGCTAAGAAAAAAAATATATCTGCTGTCTCGTTAAAACCTTGACTCTTCTTCAGAAGGCAATTATCGTCACAGGACGACTTTTTGAAAGAGGATTGAAGACGTTTGGAAGAAATGGCCAAGAAGGCGAAGACATGAGGTGGAGGAAGACAAAGTTTTAACCAGACAGCGACAGAATCAAATCACAGAAACAAAGAGTCCTGAACGAACGCCCTCTTTTCTCATTATTCCTACCGAGCTGGGAGGAAGAACTCTATTCTTAAAAACAGGATGCACCTTAAGACATTTGACACAAATGAGCAAACACTTTGCCATCTGCGCATTTCATTACAAAACAGCACGTTCATTGATAACATTGGCAACTAACAGATATTCAGAATAAAATGGCATTCCGTTAAATATTCAACCCCATTATTGAAAATGTCAAACTTCAGATTCAGCCCATAGCACGAGTTACAACAGCTTCCTGTTGAACACGTACAGCCTTAATTTTAATGTTTTTACCTCCTGACATCATTACTGCTAGCAGCAGTTTGGTTAACCTGTGATCAAACCGTTTTCGACTGTGCGCAAAGCGGCGCCGTTGGAGGTCGTCCATTTATTTATTTATTTTTACAACCGGGGAATGTTGGTCAAAGTCAGTGGACCCTGCTAATGTAACACAGGGTTCAAATGAGATCTCGCAGTGGACAGAAAATCTATGTGACTGTAAACCTTGATATTTCATGATCAAGGATGGAGACACGATCAGAATATTTTAATTTCCAACAGGTTTCATCCACGAGGGCCACCGACTGAGTCGCAAGAACATTGGAGCTACTTCCACTGGATAATGGTTGTCTAATTTTAAAAACTCTTGACGGTTTTTATTAACTTACACTTGGCAAAATGGCTACGCTACACAACTTAATGTCACAGTATTGCCGCTGCTGCAGCTTCCTCCAATCAGAACCATTAAATAATACGACACGACACTGTGAGACGTGCACGAATCAAATGTTATCCAGAGGTTTTCTGTCCCGGCTTTGGCTAATTTGCTACGACAGCACGGCTCGCGGTTCAGTTCACGTTCCAGCTCAGCAGCCTCTAAACCTGAATGAAGTTTAAATATGGCTAAGTCCAAGTCTGAACAACTCATTATTGACACTTAAATACAAAAACTACTTTCCATTCTGAGAGAACACACACACACACACACAAACAAACACTCTGAGGCGGGGGAACTGTCGGTGAACTGAACCGATGCTGTGCATTGTTAAGTGTACAGTATCAAACCTGGTCAATACAGTATAGTCATTAACACACATTAACCTGATAACAGAGTGGTGTTGGGCCCAAGGGTCCGCCTGAGGCCAGACAGGGCTGAACGCACACTGAACAACCTTCGTCCTGAACGGGAAAATTGAATCAGCACAAGAACTGGAATTTAAGTGGAAGTGACGTTCGACCAAATAACTTCAGAGCCACCAACACACACTGGTCAGAGTGGAGGGATCACTGGTTAGTATGGCTATAAGACATCCTGAAAACACAATATTCAAGTTTCATTCGACTACTCAGCTGCTGTGGCTTCCAGTTATTTGACCCAACAGACACTTATCACGTGTGCCATCTTACACCTGCCAAAGTTAAAAAAAAACACAAAAAAAAAAAACTCCACAACATACGGAAACAATTACAAAATTTGCCTTGCCTTTCGGTGTGCGTCCAGCCACACTTAAAAAAATAAAATATCTGCTTGCTCTGTCCTCGTTTGGACTTTAAAATGAAAACGATCCTACGCTCTACAACAGTCAGCAGTCAAGGCATGAGAATGATCAACTCTGAGGCAATGAGTGTGTTGTGTCTGTCCGCGGCTGCAGTGGGTCCACTCAGTCCAGACCCGCTGCTGCCATAAAGTATTTGAAATGTCAAACTTTGTGCGCTGTTTTCAGCATGACACGCCATCCTTTTACCGCCGCCCATCCCCCTGTCTTTGTACAAAGTCTGTTCCCCTCCCCCCCCCTCCCCACACACACAATGTCTGTAAATGGTGGTTTGCGTGGTCCATTAGCTGTGGAGCTTTTCCAGCCTGGCTTTCAGCTCTTCCTGTTTGTCTCTCAGTTTGTCCCTCTTGGATTGCAGTCTGTGACACTGGTCCTCCAGGTTGTAGATACAGTCTCTGGCCTTCTTCAGGATCACGACCTTGGAGGCCTTGTCATTGTGCGACAGCTCCGGCACGTTGTCGCGCAGGCGCATGAAGCAGTTCTTAAGCTCGTTGCGCCGCTGCCTCTCCATCACATTGTGAGTCCGTCGCCGCTCCTCCTCGTCCTCCGTCTCCGTTGAGTTCCTGGGCGAGTGGTGGTGCTGGTACCGCGACGAGGACGACGATGACGAGGAGCTACGAGAAGAGTGGTGGAAGCGCGAAGAGCTCTCGCTCCCTCTCGAGCGCTTGTTGGACGAAGAGGATGGTGGCGGTGAGGCGGGGCAGGGTGCAGCGTAGTTGTGTTGCAGCTGGATCTCGATGTGGTGGCGTTGAAGAGCCCGTTTCTCCTCTTCGTGTTTCTGCTGGCGGGTAGATAGATCCGCCAATGGGGGCAGAGGGGAGGGGCTGGAGGAACAGCGGACGACCGTCACCACATCAATCTCTTCTTCTGTTGGGGGGGGGCGATAAGAGAAATTGGGTTCAGGTGAGTTTTCTGGCATTGTGTGGTAAATCTGTTCTGTGATGGTATGACGACATTCCAGACGCACTAACACCAAAACAAGAGTGTAGACACTTTACACAGCCCAACATGAGGGACTGGTTCAGTGTATAGCTGCTGTGTAAATATACCTTTCTACTGTAAACACACATAATCGTTTGTGAGGCGACTCTAGATTACAGCAACAGTTCAGGGTATAAACACTAGTTACAGTTTCAGTGTTTCCAGCTAAATTAAAGCAGGAAAACACAAAAGCCTGTTTATTTAATTATGAAATGAATGAGTATAATAAAAAAAACAAGCATCCAGAAAAAAGGACATTGTTTATATGTAATAAATATTGAAAATGAGTCATAAAGAGATTTCAACAAATGCCGCTTTGCCACTTCCTCTCTGATTTATTGCCAAGAATGCCACAGGGCTGCGTCGATAAAGATGACTCATTAGGAAGTTAATGGACGAAGCCACAACACTGTTACCCGCTGCACATGAGTCACTCACACACGCCCCTCAGTCAATTATCTCTTCTAAAACCTCTCATCTACCGGTGTCAGTCAACAGCCTAAACCCTGCCCACACTCCGACAGCATCCTCGAGTCACAAAAGCTCCTGCAGATTACAGGTGGGCGTTCTGAGTCCAGATAAGCCGAGAGCAAAGAACAACTTGGGCTTAGTGCCACTAAACATTAACAGTGATTTATCAATGAAATGCATGTGGTGTTGTTCTGGGCGAGGTCTGTTTATACTGATAAGATGCAACACTGAGGAGGCAGGAGTGAGATTAAAGTCTGATCCGACTATCAGCACTGAAACATTAATAAAAAATGAATTTAAAGAAAATTAATCATTTTGCTTAAAAATCGGATCCCAAGTGCATCACTGAAGTACAACCGATACATCAAACACCCAGACTACACTTCCAGCTGAGTAGAAGTACAAGTGCAAAGAGGAGAAGTTCTGAACTCACCAGAGTCACTGGATGAATACACGGACAGCTCGCCACCAGTTGATCCGTAGTCCGATGTGGCTTCGCTGGGCTCCTGAGTGTCCATCAGGTTCTGGCAGTCCAGTGTGGAGCCAGCTATCTCCTCAAAGATGCTGGTGTCGATGTCAGACAGCAGGGGGCTGGAGCCCAGCAGGCTCTTGTCTGCTGCCAGGCACTGCCACAGGCAGTCCTCGTTGCTCTCCTCCAGAGGGGAGCAGGGCTGGCTGGGCTCGCCCTCCTTCTCTGCAGCATCAGAGTGGAAGAAGTCGCAGTTCCAGTTGTGCTGCATGTCGTGGTCCTCCAGCAGGATGTCCGACACATAGCTCAGCTGGTCCTCCTTGGACAGGGGCTTGCTGCTGCCCGCTCCGGCCTTCATGGGAGGGGACTGGGGGGGAGTCGGCAGAAACTGGAGGTCCTTCATCAAACTCTGGCAGAACTCGTCGTCAAAGAGCAGCGGCTCTGAGTAAAGCCAATCCTGCGACTGAGCGAAGCTTTGCAACATGTTGGCAGAATCTGGAAAAATAATAATAATAATAATATAAAAAAAACAGGAAAAATAAAATCAGAGAGGTAGAGCAGCTGTAGAGTTTAAATCCAGAGGAGTTCAACAGACCCCTCACAGTGCGAGGGGGTTAATCACAGCAGCAGCAGCACGTGTAGTAGTTTGAGGCAGTTCCTCCACAATGAGACCCAACAGGCACTGAGCCCCCATTTAACTGTGTTTACATCAGTGTCCCCGCCCCCACGGGCTCCGCGGGAGGAGGCTCACATATCACCTCCCTGCCCGTGACGTCACAGGAGCACAGCTGAGGGGGAGACGGGGCTACACACACACACACTTTGCACCTCCGTTCCACGATGCACATGTTCTCCTTCTCACAGTTAAGAGGAAACACCCGCAGGAGGAGCAGGGCTGCGTGCTGACAGGAAAACTACAGTGTCAAAGAAAGGAGCAAAGGATGGAGGGGGCTGTCTTCCTCCTTTTATAATAGCTCTGGTGTTAATTCACACTCTCACACATATGACCGAGCAGCTCACACTGCAGGTAACACACACACACACACACACACACACACACTCACTTTCCACTAAATAAACTAAATCCACTCAACACACACATTACAATTTAAAAGTCATTATTCACGATGTGTAGCTCATATTTGGGACATGCAGGATTTCTGCAGCTTTTAACAAATCAGTCAAAAGTTTACTTTGCAAAACACAATAAAAAATATATATATAATTCATGCTTAAATCAACAGCTGCTGGTGGAGGAGACAGAGTCCACGTGTTTAACGATGAGGGGAAAATCCCCTCACTGTTCCTATGGGGTGCAGTGGTATGTGGCTGTATAGCAGGAGAACAAAGCAGCAGTGTGTGTGTGTGTGTGAGTGTGTGTGTGTGTGTGTGAGTGTGTGTGTGAGTGTGTGTGCCATCACTGCCTGGGTAACCTGAGCCAAAACTTAAATACACACCAGCAAAATTAGGTAATTAACAAGTGTTTTTATAATGACATCTCCCCCCACTACCTCAACACTGAGCGACTGTTTCACGCAGCCGGACGCGAGGCTTCGACTGACACCGGCGGTGACTGAGCACAGCTGGAAGGAAACGCGAGTCTGGATGTGGTGGAAATGAGAAAACATCATTTTCTGGACGAGGTTCTGAACGCAGGTCCGCCTCGGCGCTACAGGCGCCGTCAGGCTGCATTGCCCGCATGTGCGTAAACCAGACCTCGTTGAGCAGCTGCATCGAATCTGAGCAAAAAAATTAAACGACTCACTCCTTAAACAGATGAATATTAAAATAAGACATTCAGAGAGAGGCCGGTTGATTCCGCAAGGAAAACAAAGTGAAAATCAATGTCAAAGCTCCAGACTCTGAGTGTTGAACCCTCTGCAGGGGTCATTTAAACCCGGCGTGGGTTGAGACACGCCGGGTCCCCACGTGAAACCGGCCCGCTCTCCACAATGCACCGTTTTTAAAAACGACACGAGCCGCAGACACACAACGGACCAACAACAAACACACGCAGACAACACAGTTTTTAACATCTGCCCGGGAGGTGACGCACATGTTTAACTTAGCAGACACTGGGTTTGCACGCGGGCCGCCTCACCTCCAACTGTCCGTGCGGGGGGGGAAGAAGTGAAAACCACCGGGAAACCACGGGAGCTCCGGTAAAGTCCACAGAAAGCTACCGGGCGGTGCGGGAGGTCGTTTCGTTGCGTGAGAGAGTGGAGTCGTTGCGGGGTAACATCGCTCGTTCGGCCGCTCCGGTCAGACACAGTGGGTGTGGCCCGGCGGCGGCGCACGCTTTATACGCCCACCGAGAACCGCCGTGTCCTTCCGCGGCGTAATCGCGCCAAAACGCCAAAACCCACAGCGGGCGGTCGACGGGAATCAAACCCACGGCTGATAAAGTCCGCGCCGGTCGATGTGTCGATCGAGTCCTCGCGGAAAAAAACGGGAAGGGTGGATTCACGGTAATCCCGCGGTGAAGTCCGGGTCTATGTGCGGAGGGATACCGCCCAGACGGGAATTCTAGGAAAATGGTGGCGGCAAAAGTTAGGACAGAAACACACGTGGACCGGGGAGAGAAGCCGGGTGTCTTACTGCCTGTCTGTCTGTCCGTCTGTCTGTCCGCCTGTCTGTCTCCTCTTACGAACTCTACGTAACGAGCGCAAAGAGCGCAGACTGTTTACGGCTCATCACTTAGAAGACGTATTCACGAAGGGGGACAAACGCAGAGCGGTGCGTTCAGGGTCCAGAATCCCCGTTAAACTACACGAGCGACTCGTGGCGGAGAAAGTGAAGTTAGTCAGCGCTGACCGAGGAATGTGGCGGTTACAGTGCAGTGAGTGTGTGCGGGGGGGTTTCTGAGGCATGTTGACGGCAGGGACCGTGCACGGTGCACCCGTCTCCTCTTTACCTTTAACTGTAGGAATGTGGCGGAGGGACAGACGTGCACAGCCACGTTGGAAACTGTTGCAGGAGGATTTCACCACCCGTCGATCCACCCCAGCTCCTCCCCCCACTACTACTACTACTACTACTACTACTACAACTCAGTAGTACAAGCTGCTGTAACCTTTGTTTTTATGTACTTCATTAGCTGTTGTACACGCACAACCTATGTGCAAATCATTTCTGTCTATTCTTTTGTCTTACACTTGAAATATATACTTTTGATTTACAGTTGTGCAGGATCCTCTAACTTATGTACGCGTGTATTTGTATTGTTTTTTTATGCAGTTAAAAAGATAATGTGCAGTTTACCTTTTATTTGCACTTATTTTCTTCCTATGCAAAGTTTTCGTACAGTTCTATAGGATCCTCTTTCTTTATGCACATGTAAAAAAAAAATCATTTTTACTTTAAAGTGTATTTATTTTTAATTTACTGATTAACTGAATTGTGTCTCCTTCACTCAAATGCTCTTTATAAACCACAACTGTAAAAAAACATATATAACAACCCTGTTGAACGACAGGTCACATTAAAATAAGCAATGAATAGAAAAAAATTAGGATTTAGACACAAAATAGAGTTTGTCCACTGGGATGAATGAACTCCATAGAAGTCCCACTCAAATACCGCAGTCTACACACACACACACACACACACACACACACACACGCACACACACACGCACACACACACATACACCCCACGTCGCTGCTCTTGAACACATCACGTTACATAACGGACGGGGATACGCCGGCACACGTGCAGACGCACCGGCCAATCAGAGCGCGAGTCACGTGAGTTCTCATCAGCTCAAGGATCCTGTAACGGGGGGTGGGATCTTGCGCACACACGCACATGCACACACATACACACACACACACACAAACACACGCACACACTCATCCAGCTCTTTAAATACACACCCTCACCTCTAATATTGCATTTGATATTTAACATGAGAGGGTCACTCGATCATCTGGTGGTTTACACATGTATCTAGAGACACAATCCACACAGTTTGTAATAAATAATGATTTTATTTTTTAAATCGATCGTTGCAATAATAATAATAATAATAATAATAATATAATACTGAGACGTGCTGCTGTCTGGTGAAGTGAGGTTTGGTCTAAATGTGATATAAGGTGTATGAAGCTGCAGCACAACCCCGTGTGTCCTCGTGCATGTAAATAAACCTTCTGTGTTACTGTGGATCATTGGGATTGATGCATGACGCGTTCTGCTCTCTCAGTAATAATCTGTCACCTGAAGTCTGTCACCTACATGCTTTGTTTGTCGTTTTTCTTCGACACATGCACATTTGCACACACAAAGGCACAATGCAGCATTCACCCCCCCCACTGAGCTCCGCTGGGTTTAAAAAAAAAAAACAACCAGGGAAATGTGCTGTTCCACTTTTGGAGTGTGGAGTCTGAAGTGTGGAGCAGCTGATGTGGGGCGGATCACAGCAGCAGAGCAGGAAAGAACATTTTGTAACAGCAGCGAAAACAGACAAAGAGCAGCATCAGTGGAGAAGTGGGTTAATGTGCCACCTACAGGCCGACTGGCAGACTGACTGACTGACTGGCCTGGATTCAGCCCTGAATACCAAACCTGCTGTCTGGCTGAGAGACTCACCGGTTTCAATTCTGACTAACTGCTCGGTTACATAACTCTCCAGCATGTCATTTGTGTGAGTTAACCTTCCAGAAACATCTAGACTTACTGTGTTTCTTAAATTAGCCACAGTTCTTGGTAGAACCCACTTAAATCCCTGTAGGCCACACACACACACATGGAATCTGATATTCCAGAATCGATGGTGAACAAAGTAAAAGGAGCGTCTCAGATCTGATACCAACATCTGTCCTGAACGGAAAGAACATTTTCCCAGAACAGATTCTGGACAAAGAGAGCGTGTCAGTGGTCGATCTATTCATTTCAACGCTTTATTGTTTCGTTTGCTCTCTGGATGTTGTATGTTGTTGCTTTTTTTTTTTTTTTCTCCTCTAACCGACAAATAAAGTCGTCAAATCAAACATGCTGATCCGAGAATTAGTGTTGAGTTGGAAAGTGAGGGTGAAGCATTCTGGGAAGTGGAAAGACGACTGGCACACTGGAGTTTGATGCATAAGACCTGCAATTAATGTTGTTTTTACACCGCGATGACCACAATCGTTTCCTGTAGCCTTCACAACACTGTACTTTCCATACACAGATATGTATTTCAGAAAGAAATGATTCTGATCATAACTCATGGTTTTGCCAAACCCTCCAGTATCACAGTTGTTGTTCTGCAGTTGAGTGTTTGAAACCGTTCTGCTTATGAAAGCTCGTCTGTGTGTGTTTTTCAAGTCGTGTATATCGGCAGCTGAAGAATGTGCAAAACACAGTTTGCATTAAATATATATATTTTTTTTAATGTCCCAGTTGTTTGAGGCCAAAGCTCATATTCTTACAGTGAACTGAACATTGTGAATTTCATTGTATTTGAGGTCAAAGTACATTTTCGTTTAACTTCCTCTGCACAACTTGGCGGGAAATTAGAGAAGTGTAGAAAAACTGTGGTTCACTCAGCAGCTCGCTGCGTTCTGAGAAATGGTCTCATCTTTTTTTAACCTCAGTTACCTGCAGTAACTCTCCACCGGTTTAAATGTCAGCTAGAATCAGTCACGTCTCTATGAGGAGAATAACTTGATTTTATTTACCCATTAATTGTCCCTAACTTGATAAAATGATATCCGATCGAACACGCGACACAGTTTGTTCATCCGCGGCGTCTTTTAGTTGCAATGGGAGCCTTTCTGGCCGAGGAGGTCAAAGGTTAATCAGCTGACTGAGTGACCGACAAACCGACTGACTCGTTGACCGGCCCAGTGAACTCGACGGCACAACAAAGCCATTAGGACACGTACACAGCCAGAACCGCAGGGGTGAGAGGCAGCGAGGGAATGGGATTACCAGTGTGTGTGTGTGTGTGTGTGTCCACCGTGATCTCCTCCTTATTAGGACTCTTCATCCTGCAGTGTGCAGACAGGCTGCAGCAGCTTTAATTAGAAAGCAGCACATACTGAATAAAGCTCACTCTCTCTCTCTCTCTCTCTCTCTCACTCACACACACACATCAATGAAGAGGGTGGTTCTCAAACTCTGGCATGAGGGCTGGTTCTGGATATCTTATTATTGTATTTGCCCAAACTTCAGCCGTCCAGGTTTGGTGCAGCCCCTCGAAGTGAAGTCACGTGTGAAACCTGTCAAAGCGGCTCATTTGATTTATCAGTGAATATTTTCTGGAGTTTCTGGTCTTGATCTGTAGTTTCAAGTCTTTTTCTAATACAACACGACATTAAAGATAGAAGATAAAGCACTGCGTGCATTGAGGTGTGATGGTGCCATGTAACTGCCTCCTTCTGGTTTCAACAAACCAAAATGGTGCTCGACAAAATACCGAAGTCCCGGTGGGCTGACGCTCAGATCTCAGCCACACGGTCTCATCCACCTCGAGGTTTCCTTCGTCCTGATCCTCTCTGCTCACCACAGTTGTAAAGCGTGGTTCTCTGAGTTACCAGAGCTTTTCTCTCAGCTCCAAAGAGTCTGACCACTTTCCTCTGACCTCTGTCATCAACAAGGCGTTTCCTCCTGCAGGATTTATACTCACACTGGATGGGTTTTTTTTTATTTTTCTTAACAGTTCTGAGTAAAACCTCTGGAGACTGTTGTGCATGGAAACCCCAGGAGATCCTCAGTTTCAGAAACCAGCACCAACAATCATCCCACAGCCAGAACCACTCAGGTCCCATGTTTCCCTCCGTCCTGATGTTTGATGTGAGCATTAAGTGCAGCGCCTGTCTGATCCGCTGCCCAGTGATTGGTCGATTGAACGAGCAGCTGCACAGGTGTTCCTAATAAAGTGCTCAGCGAGTGTATTTTAATAATAATGACCAACAGCGTATCTATCTTTATTCAATCTGTGTGGATCCTGCAAAGTTGATGCTAATATTTCAAGAGTGGAATGTTCTGCAGCCAATAATGGATATTTTCATCCTGTCTCCTTCTCGATGTTCTCAAAGGCTTTGAGTCGTGTTGAAACGTGTGTTTAATTACGTGAACGTATTTCAGACCGTTCCTTAAAGAGAAACACGTGGGAAACGTTCAGTCGTACGCAACTTGGTCTTTTATTGAAGAAATATTGAGCTTTGAAGTCAGACGGTGAAACAGAAAAGAAGTTTTAACGGAATTCTGTTGGATTTGTTGGTTGTTCTGTCTTCACCTGATGTCATGTGTAAACGGGCTGCGTGCAAGAGGCGTGAGTCGGTTTCTTTGTGTGGTGGAGCTCTGGCTTTTCAAAAAGAAACAGCTCGAATAAGAGGAGGTCATGTTTTCACCTGAGGAACGTCTGGGACTCGTGTTGGATATGTACTTGGATGGACAGTGAGAGGATTTCCACCAGACTCTCGGACATGTGCCAAGAAAGAATCCATTAAATGTTGGATCACGGAATGTTTCACGACTTTCTAAAATATTGCATCATCACCAATTTCCCAGAGAATTGATGGATCCTGATGAAAATTGAAATGTATCTGGTGGAGGAATTAGAACTGAGAGACATTCTAATTGGATATTTATTAAAAATCTATTGAAAGAATTCAGTTGTTTGCTGTTCTCTTGGGAATATGAATTAACTGTGATCATGTGCTCCTGAGTTGTGTTTAAACAACACCTCGACTCCTCTTTCCAATATCTGCGTTAAAACAAAGTGGGACAGGGACGACGGAGTTTGCATTCGAAAGCTACCGTTTAAAACTGAAATCATGTTAATTGGTTTAAAAGTGATGACATCGGCAACTCTGGAACTCGCGTAGGAGCATTTTTGCAGACTTTGAGTCGTTGCTCCAACTTCAGGGCACATTCATGTGAATTCTCTCAATCGCTAACACATTTTTTTCGTATTATTCCGACGCCGTAAAGGAACTGGGTTCTTTTGCAGAAGTACAGTTTTCAGTGGACGTGCAGCTGAGTCAACGTTTTGAGAAAGGAAGAGAAAAGAATCAGCCGAGCAACAGGCGACAGTCGCATTTCACAGAAAATTCACAAAATCATCCTGTGGATCATCCTGTGTGTGTGTGTTTGTGTGTGTGTGTGTGTGTTTGTGTGTGTGTGGGGGGGGGGGGCAAAAGGTGACAGAGAGAAAGAGACATGTCGCCGTCTTCTCCTCATTCCTCAGTAATTACAGTTCTCATAGTATCACCACAGAATCTGACCAAACTGTAATGACAGACCCACACACACACTGCTCCTCTCTAAATGTTAGTGCTGTCATGTTTCGTGAAGTGTATAAATTTGTCCTGAGAGGAATCATCCTCCCACACACACAGGGCAGCGAAGCGTTTCATGTTTCCAGGTCGTTTTTTCTTTTTAATAAAGAGAAGAAGACGACCCCGGGCTTTCTACCATCATGGCTGAAGAACTGGGGGAAACACAAAAGTCCCGTGCGATTGTCTCAAGTGACGTCTGTAGAGAGACCACAGAGGAGAGACCACACACACACACACACACACACACACACGAGCAGGAGCTCAAAATAGAAAGGTAAAGGAAAGTGAGGAGAGGGGTTTGGTGGCAGAGATTTGTGGTGCGGCATTCAAACCAGATAAAACCAAACCACAGCACAGGACACACGTGAGCCGACATGATGTTGGAGCAGATGGAGTTAATTCTCCCTGACGACCTTCAGCCTGCGTCCACCGAGAGTCGTCAGGGAGAATTAGCTCCACCTGACAGAGGGAGGCTGAGTGAGGAGAAAATCTCTGCCTCCACCCAAAGAATTCAAACCCTGAACCTTCACATTTGTATTTACTTTCTTTGCTAAGTTGTAATAATTCATTTGATGGCATCCTTATGCACAAAATTCAAAATGAACTGGACAAATAACGACATGAATTCAGGTTGTTGTTGTGTTCACAGTTTTCTTGTGATGTCTCAGGTTCGGTTGCTCTTTCCAAAGCTTTTTTTCTGTTTATTTCTACGTTTGGTTCGTTTATCTTTGTCACAACAACGCTATGAACTGTGGGTAATTCCCTTCGGAAATGTGCAGAGATTAACTTCGCCGAGGATTTTGTTTGTCTTCACCGTTGAAGAGAAAAACGATTGAATGGATTTCCACTGAACTTGGTAGAAGGATGGGACACGAACATGGGAAAAGAAAGAACCCATAACATTCTGAGGCAGATCCAGGATTTTCACTTTCTTCAACATTGGTACAACTGAGCCTTTTTTTATTTTTGACATTTTCACTAATTTCCCAGAGAATAATTGGGCCGTGATGGACGTATGTGCTCTACTGTGTCATTCTAGTTTCATGTATGTTTCTGAAATGTTGATAAAAAGCTGCTGCTTTTATTGTCTCGTCTATAAATCAATCATCATATTTCACCTCCAGGAACTCGTGGCTTCACAAACAGCCTCAACCTCAGGGATTTTATTTAACTTAGTTTTATCTTATTGACTGTTTTTACGAGGAAATGAACTTAATAGACACAAACTTTAACTTAAAAATTCAAAGGTTCCTGGAAAAGGTCTGAAAGTGGGAAAAAGTTCTTTGTTAACTTTTCGTGAATACATATAATAATTGAATGTTTTAAATCGACAGTAAAAGAGGAAGAATTTCATCGTCTCAGTCTATTTTTAAAACAATATATATGGAGCTTCAATGCAAATTGACCCAAAACCACTACTACTGTGGTTTCAGAGCGGAGAATCATTTCCTGCCGACATAATGTCAATATCTGGACATCACAGTCAAACCACCACGAAAACCTCCAGTCGACCACCAGCAGGTTGGTGAAGGGTTTGAGTCGGATCGGGCCGGGTGGAGTCTTTCCTACGAGCATTTGAAGCGAACGTCTGTCTGACCTCAGTCAGCTGCTGGAAGACGAAGAGAGAGAGAGGGAGGCAAGGAGGGAGGCAAGGAGGGAGGGAGGCAACCATGAAGCATTCCTTCTGGAACAGCCTCCATGTGGTGTGTGTGTGTGTGTGTGTGTGTGTGTGTGCGTCAGCGTGCTTGGTGGTAATCATCAAAGGGAGTAACCACAGCTCTGCCAGGAACATGGAAAAGTGCATCCTGCTGTACTTTCTCCAGGGCTGTGTGTGTGTGTGTGTGTGTGTGTGTGTGTGTGTGTGTGCGTGGACAAGGTATTACTCATGTTGTGAGGAACTGGACCTGTTTATACAGTCGAGGGACTCGTCTTATGGGGACAAAAAGAAAGTCCTCATGATGTAAATCATTAAATTTTAAGACGGAGACATGTTTTAGGTTTAGATGAAGGATTAGGATTTGGCTCGTGGTCATCATGGTTTATGTTAGAGTGAGGAAATGAATGTAAGTCAATGTAATGTCCTCTGAAGTCAGGGAGACGTGTGATGTCTCACATTTGTCCTTTTACTGACTGAACCCTGAACCCCAGCCTCTTAGAGAATGTGGGGGTTTGTCTTTGTGGTTATTTTAAGTCATGTTTTTTTGTGATTTAATCTCCATGAGGTCTGTTTGTGTGTCTTTTAACTAACTGTGTCTCATTAGCTGAGTTCTGAGTCTTTAAATCAGTGAATATTAATATGAGTCAGAGTTGAGGCTCAGTCCCAGCGGCCCTGACGACCTGTCGGGCCTCGTCTGTCGTCCTGAACCTCACAAATACAAATCAAATGCTTTTCTTTTATGTTAATTTCTCGCTCGGATCTATGTGATGATTTCCTGGATGAAAACTCGACACACTTCTATTTAAACTTTAAAATAGAGTCTTTAGATTTTAAAGACTCGGCACAGTGCAGCAGGTTCAGAGTCTCCTGACCCCGACGAACAGTGTAAAGAGTTTAATGTGAGGAGTTCAAGTCCTGGAGCTTCGTCAGCTGATCTGAGAACAGAAGTAATCTGAAAGACATTTCACACAAACATATTTAAGTACGTATTCCCAGTGTGTGTGTGTGTGTGTGTGTGTGTGTGTGTGTGTGTGTGTGTGTGTGTGTGTGTGTGTGTGGTGAGGGATGGCATGCACAGAGATAAACAAGAGTACATTGGTCTGCATGGCTTCATAAGGACAAAGGAGTGTGTGTGTGTGTGTGTGTGTGTGTGTGTGTGTGTGACAGACAGGAGAGGTCAATGTGAAGTCAACATCCTTATTTTACTCGCAGCTGATTGGAAATGTAAGTTTTAAGTTAAGTCCAGCTTTAACAGAGTTACTTAAAGAGAGACGTCGAGTCGAAAGGAAGCATTTACACAGAAAAGACAAGTGGGTCGAGGACGGACCTCTGGGGGACACCACGTTCATATTGATATCATCCATTAGTCCGAGCTCAAACTTTGTTTTGGCAGAAGATGATAATTTACTGAAATTGTGAAGGAAATATTTTGTGCTCAGTTTGAATCAACGGTCTTTGTGTGTAACTGAGTATTTATACACTGAGGTACTGCTGCTTTTAAAATACTAACATTCTTCTCCCGACTCCGTCCTTTACGTAATTTTAATAAATGAACAATTTAATTTATGGAAACTGGAAAAGACGAGACAGACGTGCTGTAACAATGACATCATCAAATATCGGCAAATTTGTTAATTATTTGAAAGCTCCTGCTGCAGGAAACAGTTTAATATGTGTTTCAACAGAGGAAATCAGTTGCTTGTGTGTGTGTGTGTGTGTGTGTGTGTGTGTGTGTGTGCGCGTGTGTGTGTGTGTAATCAGTTGCCTGCTGTGTCAGGACAGATAAAGTGAATCCTGTCTGACAATCAATGGAAAACAGAAACACACTGTTCATCTCCAGAGTGTTATCAGTAACAACAGGCTGCTGCCCTACACACACACACACACACACACACACACACACACACACACACACACACACACACACACACACATACACACACACAAGCTCATTGATAAAAAGCCTGATAGTATGTTGCAACACAAGCATCTGATCGCACACAAACACACACTATCATTTCACTGCACACACACACACCCCATTTCCTTTTACTTGTACCACACACACACACACACACACACACACACACACACACACACACACACACACTGAAAACGCCTGACTTCTTGTTAGATGAGGAAACGTTAGAGAAAGTGTTCTTTCTTCAGAAACGCTCACACACACACACACACACACACACACACACACACACACACACACACACACACACACTATAAGCCTCCATAATACAGAAAACAACTGTTTCATGTGTAAAGCTCAAGCCACACCTGTAACCATAGTAACAAAGATGGCAGCTGTGGCGGCGGTCAGTCTGGACGCCTAAATAACTTGATGGACAAACACAAAGCCTCCATGCAGCCGCAGCTCCCATCACATTGACGCATTTTTGGCAGTGTCTCGGTCGCCAGGCAACATGCAGTCGAGTGTAAGCACCTCACGCGGATACGATTCAAAATCAGACGCGATTCACCTGAAACTCCTCGAAGATGAGCGTGCGTAGTTTAGGTCTGCTAATAAAACTACGCCATCTTTCAGGTAGATATGGAAAAACCCACAGGAACCACCTGCTGAAGATGTCACTCAGACTTGGGGTTCCTCTTCCTCCTCAAGCGCGAACCTCAAAAACATATTTGCAATCAATCAATCAATCAAACTGTATTTGTAAAGCCCGTGTTCACTAATCTCAATTTGTCTCGTAGATCTGAACAAGTCTCGACATCCTCGGTTCTTCACCCTCAACAAGAGACAAACTACCCAAAAACTTTAATAACAGGAAAACTAAAAGTGAGAGAGTCGCACGTGAGGATCCTCTCCCGGGACGGACAGGAGAACAACAGCTGCTGCGTGTGAACCGAACACATCAAGTACGTAACAGTATTTTAGTAACATGACAGAAAAGCCTGCAAAAGTATTTGTACATGAGAAAATGTCTGATAGAGATGAAGGGAGCAGCGATGACAGATCAGTTGAGGAGTTATTGTCAGTAACGGTAGAACATGTGAGTTGACGCGTCGTATAAGAAGAAGTTTGAATCGTAGTCCTCGATCCGCCATCATCACGATGCATCATTTCTTTTTTCACCATAATTCAGGGTTTACTTTCCAGAGCAGATCTGAGGTCAGTTGGGTCAGTTATTACAGAGTTCAGGAGGGGCGAGGGGGGGGATGGGGCGTAACGTCCCTGGATCCAAGCCAGGGACGTTACGCTGCACAGTTGGCTCTTTAACCCTTTGGCCACGCAGCAGGAGACTGTCCACTCAGACGGGTTTGATTCTGCGACTGTATTATTCTTTCCGATGGTATTCATGCCCTTACTCAGATATTATCTTGGGTTTAATTACAACAGCTACAGTATTTGTGACAGTATCTTAATACTGCTTGAGACTACTGCTTTTTACTTCCTCTTCTTTTTAGAGCTTTCTCACCACGACACCTCAAACTGTGAGAGATAAGGACTCAAACACACACACACACACACGTGTATATATTAATACAAAGACATTTATACGTGCGTTCAAACACGTTCGTGCAAATAACGATCTGCCAGGAAATAGCTCTTTCAAGTTTTAGCTAAAGAGGCAGTGTGGACGCCGCTGACACTCACTTTTATTGAACATAAAATACCAAACATTTGAACCTTTAAACCTTGGAATTGGCTCCAATCTCTTTTTTTTTTTTTACAGATGGGATTTGTTCCAATGATTGATGTTTCAAAACACCAAACCATATATAACTAGAGGGGCACACGGAGAGCGGATGCGTCCGCCAAAGCCGATCAGTAAAGTCGTTTTCAGACACGTCCTGCGGGTAAAATCCAAAGAACTGGTTACTGAGTTCGCCCAGAGTTTGTGTTTCGCACATGAACAACACAGCGACAGGACGCGACGTGTTACAGTAACTCTGCTGCGGAGATCACATGATGGTTTCCAGCAGCCCGACAATAAAAACATAACCTCATTGACAAACTTTACATTTGTCATAGTGTTGTATTGTAAAAACTTTGTGAGAGTTTTTGTCCCTGAAACTCGTCCAGTTCAGCCGGTTCCATGTTTAATGACGCTTGACATTGACCACGTTCCCACAAACTAAGAACTCTGTCGTCTCTCCTCCTTTTAAAATATTTTATTCAGATAAAATGACACCGAGACCGGAAGTCCCCCCCCCCCCCCCCCCCCCCACACACACCGTGTAAAAGCTCCCTCGCTTAGCGTGCCGCCACTCTGACCCCAGACTGGAGGCAGAAAATGAACGAGTGGATGGAAAACCATTAGATGAAGTCACGAACACACGAGATTTCATGCATCTAGAGGCGGAGAGGATTTTCGCACCCTGTTCGGCTGCGTTTCCGTCTCCTCGGGGTCCAGATTCTCAGCCTGATTGGCCGCTGGTCATTATTTCTTTCGATGTGACAGGACAATTTCACATCTCATTGAAGTGGAGCCAGAAATATATATATATATATATATATATATATATATATTGACGCACATGGGTTCAAGCAGCAGGGAAAGCAACGACCTTATGAGAGCTCTACACACTTTTGTTGAATGAATGGAGGGGATCTGCCTGCAGGCCACACACACACACACACAAACACACACACACCACTTCTCCATTCACTTTGCCGAAAACCTGCTCATTCATGACTCTGCAACAGGATGAACAGGAGAAAGAGGAAGAGGCCTCCATCACCCCAACGGCCCGCTCTCACTTCCTCTTTCTAAAATAGCAAGTATAGGATGTTCTGGACGATTCATGTCGCAAGTCTTAAGAACGTGTTGCATGCAGACTGTTGTTCGTCTGTGTCTGTGAGAACATGCTGAAAAAACCCCCCCATTTCATGTCAGTGGAGGGGTGTGAAGAGCAGTTGACGGGAAAAATGAGCAGATAAACGAGAAAAGATTCTTTAGAGTCACGTGACTCCACCACGTTGTGGTTCTGGTTATATTCAAATATTCACTCGTGCTCAAGGAAGAACTTGAGTTATGGTTGGTCGTGTGAAGGTGATATCTCTGAAACGCCATCGAGGAATCCTTTGACCTTTGACACAAACATTCACTTGGACTCAAGGATTCATTCTCTTGATTTAGGTGCTTGGAGGTCAAAGGTCGTGGTCACGATGACCTCATGCTGCCGTGTTGCAGTTGTCTGAAAGTGATCTGAAATCGAGTTGATAAAAAAAAAAACAACACACGCCTCATTTTGCTCTGAATGATTTTTCACTTCCTTTCAAACAAAAGCAAAACAAAAAATTAAAACTCATCCTAATAAATCATTTGTGTTTGCTCTCTGCCGAGTTACACAGAGGTGTTGCGACCTTACCAGGCCGTCAGAAAATACTACCAGGAGCTCAGGACACGTCGTTCCAGTTCCAGTTGAGACGATGAAACAGGATCTACGCAGGAGTGTCTGAGTAACAGAGCCGCTGTACGGAGCGAAGACTTCACAACTCGGGAACACGATCGCAGGGAGAATAATTTGATCCCTGATGATGTCGAGGGTGAGTACTAGAAACGTTTCCATGAATCTGCTCAAGTTCATGTGAGACGCTGTTGTTGGATCACAGCTGCTCAAAGCATGGACGTCCCACGCTTTCCTCTTTGCGCTAATTTCCTCAGCACACCTACGTCCGAGCTAATCGAGGACATTAAGTCGAACACTGACTCTTTAATCCGTGGACGCAAGTGACGTCGTCCATCGCGACTATGAGTTTGTTCACGACAACGGATAAATAACACAATGTTCCCACAACCTTCTTGAAGACTTGCTGTGACATTTAAATTTCCTCGTGGTGCGACTCTCTAAACCTTTTGAGAATCCCTCTCGTGACATTTCATGCTCTGGTTCTGAAGGGATACAGCAGCTGACACGGGACAGAAGCCAGCGGCGAGGGTTGGATCGCCACCGGCTCAGAGCGGGCAGCCTCTGCCCACTGAGTCACCGGCCTGCCCCACTTATGGTACAGTCATTCAGTTACACTGCGGCTATTGTCACGCCGCCAATATTGTACACAGACATAAACAAAACACACTGTCCTATTGAGCTGCAGTTAATCCCCTGCAGACCCCTGAACACTCAGCCACAGATGCTCCTTTGTGTGATCGAACACTCGACCGGCCCTGCAGGGACATTTTTTCTGTGCCTCTCATCATCACATGTCTGTTTTTCCGGTTGTTTATTATATTATTTCGGGGGCAGAAGCTACAGGATGTTTTATTGCCACTTAGCTTGTATTTCGTTGGGGAACATTTTGTCTCTGGATTCATTCATTTAAGACGTGAGTGGATATTTGATTAGACGGTTTGAAGCAGTGGTGGAAAGCAATTCCTTTATTTTTTAGCATTCTTTGCGGGCCAGTCGTAAATAATAAAGGAGAGGCGTCTGATGTCACGTGGTAGTGATGGCCATGCTACCCCAGGTTTGAAATTTGTCACAGTTAGTTTTGAAGAGAACCGCTCACAGCAGCATTTAATCTTCTGCGGACAGGAAGACGCTCAGGACAAACAATCAGACAGTTGTTGTATGTTCTGTAGATTGATTGTCGTTGTTTTGCAATTAGCAGAACGATCAGCTGCTTCCACATTTAACGAAAATGGCAAATATTCCTTTGTTCACTTTACTGATGTCTCGAAACCTCTCATCAAATGTTTGTCCAGCTGCTCTTGCGACAAAGTTCATGGCTTGTAAGAAAATCAATCCTTCCTTCACATCAAACTTGACACCGTTCAAAAAATGTTGAGTTTAGAGATTGAATGTAAATTTCCTGCGGCGTCCTTTTTTTTTTTTTACAATATTTTGTGCCATTTAATAATCTGTAAACGACTGAGACAAACTAGGGAACAGTGTCGGGACCATCCTGAAGGATATGCTAGGCTAATGTTTTGTTATATAACTAAAAATGTGAGTGCACATGTCGAAGTCCTATTGAAGAGACAGACATTTCAGTATCACTGTCAGTGTCTCAAACCACCAAGTCTAACTGGCTGCAACTGTGATTGATTAGTTTAATATCGGCTAACTGTCCATTTTCCCATCATGCATTGAGTGGTAAATGAAATAGATCTTCACATCCTTCATTTTAAACGTCCTCTGGGCCTTTTGTTGGCTGATCTGATATCAAATCACATTTTGTTGTTGTTGTAAAATGTTCTTAAAGATGATTTCAAATTAATGCAAAAATCGTGAATCTGGGATTTTCAGGAGTTGTCTCTTCTAAATAGTTTCTTCAGTGAAGGAGGTGAACTCATGGCGGCTTTCATTAAACCTGGATGTTGCACTGCTGCAGTGAATTTAACATATACGAGAAGCAATTTTCCCAACAGGTAATAAACTCGTGACAAGGTCTACTTACAGTTTGACGATTTACAAGAAAAGACATGTGTCTGTAGCTGAAGAATTTACTCTGAGGTTAGAAGTTTCCGGGGGAGCCTCACTGCAACTCTTTCCCATTAATTACTAAACTGTGGCCGCCCGTCTTAGTCTTATTAGTTTCACAGTCGTGTATATTTGGAGGCAGTTCCATATGATCCATTAGAGAGTTTCATTATGTGTCTGCAGACTTCCATTGTCTCGCTTCCTCTCTCACCATGACCCTCTGTGAATGGACCGTCAGAACACCCATGACATCTTTTACCGTCCTGCAACACCGAGCTCTCCTCCGTGACTTTGTTATCTGACTCTGATCTGCAGAGATACTTTCTGCAGCATCAGGCCGAGTACTGACAACAAGCATTTCATTTAACAAGCAGCTTCAAATAGGTTTCATGATGATACTAACCCACACAGAGAGTGGGGCCAGTTTGAAAGTTATGTAACCGGTATGTGGCTGAACACTGTGTAACACTGTGCTGTGGAAACCCTGTGTAACTTCATCAGAGAGACTTTCTCAACACCTCCGACTCTGAGGCTGCTTCCTGCTTCACCTCTGACCCGCTTACTGTAGTTTTATCGGTGCGTTTAGACACAGTGGGTATTGTTCTTCTCACAAAGCACTGGATTAAACTTCACTGGTTAGAAACCAACCTCCCTGTTGATATATGTGAAGCGCTTGATGTGGATTCTGCTCAGAGGCTCCGTCTGTCTGAGACCAGGAATCCTCAGAACTCAACAAAGAAGCTGGCGGGTCAGAGGTTTTCACAACTGATGGACTGATCCACTCAACCATGAAAACGAGGACATGTTACAGGACCCATGATGTTTTTAACACACACACACATGAACACACACACATTCTCTCACCTCCAAACATTATAAAGACATTTTCTTGGAAGAGGAAGAGACACTAACACATTGATTTACACATTTCAGGGGATTCCTCCTGTCAGACAACAAAGTCTCGCAAAAACACTTTTCATGAATGAGAAGAAGGAGCGGCATGTTGTCCTGACTGACATGCACCAGTCGAGCTAATGACACAGTGGGGGGGGGGGGGGGGGGGGGGGTTTAAGAGGCTCTTCAGCATCTGAAGTATGTGTGTGTGTGTGTGTGTGTGTGAGAATATCTCACCCAGAACAGTAAAGCCGTCAGCTTCCAGGAATCGTGTGACGCAGCAGTTAACCGATCGCTCGACAGCAGAAACCGCAGGGATTCACTCAGAGGTGTTCACAGACTGAAGGGGATGAACAAACACTTCCACAGAATAAACAGTTCACCAGCAACAACCTGATCTGAAGTCAGCGTGCCAGTGTTTCACTGTTATTTCAAGGGAGCTTTAAACAATAAACTTATATATGGCTACCTGCCCCAATTCACCCCGTAGCCCGACAACTGCCCCCCCCCTTCGGCGAGCGTTACTCCGGATCCCCCTAAAATAAAAAACACTCCTGAATGATTTACAAACAGACAAAGCAGTCAGGATGGGGACCACAGCAGATAAAATACTCATAATATACGCAAGAAATATCTCTAATAACCAAATAAAAACAAATGATTGAATCTCTGTGACAAGCTCGACAGGAAAATCCTTATTCCTGTCGTAGCATGGGGCTCTTCATATTTAAGGTGTCGGGCCAAGAGAGAGGAATTGGAACAGGCCGACATCCCGCCTGTGCACTTTCACTTTGTGCACAAGATCAGTTTCCTCGTTAGAGAAGCTGAGAATCCAACTACGTAGCAAATCCCTTTACAGCAGCAACCTGTGCAGGTGCATCGTGGATTTTAAAGCTAATGCGAGATCGGTCACATTGGTCTGAACGCACCGATGAAAGACGGCAGGAAAACTTCCACGCGTCAACACGCAACAAACCTGAAAGCGGAACAGTACAAATATCTCAGACGCCGAACCATGAGCACAGTGACCCTTTTCCTCCGCCGCTAAACCAGCGCCGGTGGATTTTGACCTGCCCTAAACGCACTTAGGCCGTAAAGCTCCCGCAGCAAACCCAGGAAGCTTAAATATTGATTACAGCCCAAGATGTGAATCGTGTCTGTCCCTGTCGTGACCTCATGACGTGGACTCAAACACAAAGTTTGTTCTGAAGGTGACAATAGAGAAAAGGTCACGGGGTAATTAAAATGAAATGAGTAAAATCTCTGGGGGCCAGTAATCTCCACAGTAAATGTCACGACAGTCCGTTCGTGTACCTGTTGAGATATCGTTGTCTCGACCGCGGTTGGATCATCAGCTGGGAAACGCAGAGGCAACTTTATGGTGGTTTCATTAAAAGCACATTTATAAAAAGCATGTTCTGCTTTATATTTCCTTCTAGTTGCAACCGTAAAGATCGTCCATGACACCAAACGTCAGAGTCTCAGGTCCAGTTCAATATCATCCGCTGTCTCTGCTGGTCAGGACGCAAGAGAGCAGCTCTGAAAACGTCACAGTTAGATTGCGTCTTCACGTGTGTTTCATGACTTGTGATTGGATCTCACTTTCCCTCTCAAAAACAAAACAAGTAGAGAATTTCTGTTTTGCAAAGACGCACGGACGCATTTTCAGACCATCTCCGAATATCTGGTTCGAACGATCGGAGCCCAAATTCATCTTCACACCGGTTCTTGTCGGCTTGTGTCCAGATCACCTGACGTGGACGTTAACACCAGATCTGAGCAGGATGTTCGACGTCACTCCTCAGGCGTCCGCTCACACACGACTCACGTGACATGTTAATACTCGCAGGTTGGTCGACGGTTCACATTTGACCTTAACGTCTCTAAAAGGTGTTAACGACCCGACAAGAGGTTAAATCTCTGACACTCTCGACCGGTCGGTTGAAACTGAAGAGGCCTTTTAGACGAGAGGGGAAATAACCTCGAGAAACCAG
This sequence comes from Paralichthys olivaceus, assembly GCF_024713975.1. NCBI lineage: Eukaryota > Metazoa > Chordata > Actinopteri > Pleuronectiformes > Paralichthyidae > Paralichthys > Paralichthys olivaceus. Next base: position 2,036,358 of record NC_091094.1, read on the forward strand.
CTGCGTCTGTGACACTTTGGAAATAACAGCGACAGAATGTGCCGGACGGTTTTTGTAGATAGTGAAACGTAACCTGATCATTCTCGCCGTGGGTCGGGATATTTATTTCTTTATATTAGTTTAATCGTCGGTTGTTTTCATCCGTCACAAACAAAGCGGTTGTTCGTCCGACCTGACGGCTCATGCAGGAGAGAGCTTGGTCTGGAAAGTGTTGACATCACAACGAACCGTGAATAATGGTCTTCAAAGCCGTGAGTTGCTCGTGGTCTGCTCTGTTACGTCTGGAGACGAGGCTCGGCAGCTTCGGGCTGATTCTTCTCACCTCCGCCAAGGAAGTTCTGTCTTTGTTTGTTTGTCCCACTTATATTAACATGAGTGGGATTTCACTTTTTATTTCGTGGACCTTGATGAAGAGATCTGATAGTTTAGAGGACTGATGAAGTTTAATCATAAACATGTCCTGTCTCTGTGTTTCAGGTCTTTTTAAATATATCATCAGACCCCTATCATAACCCAAACAATATATTCGTATAGATTGAACCGCCGACTTTAAGGTAGATGAGAAAACGTAGACATGTCCCACACATCAGTGATGATCGAGAGGGATCATTTCTGAGTCTGCGTGTTTGTTTCAAAAGGGTTTCGAGTTTCTGACTTTTTGTTTCCGCGATCAGAGACTCTACTTTTGGCAGAGACGCTCATTAGAAACATTTCTTTTATTACAGCATTTTTCTTTTACAGGGCTGCATGAAAAACACAACGTTGGCCCGAAGCTCTGGCAATAAAACTCAGAATTGTCCAACAAAAAAAGTTGATTGCGGCTCAAACTGAACAACAACACAATCCACCATCATCCCTGTCTCACTGAGTCATGAACCACTGCAGGGTTGTGGTGTCGGAGACGTCTCTCTCGTCTTATTTAGTTCTCTTCTTTCGAGCAGTGCTGTTTTCAGTCTTTGGTTTTGCTGCGTTCAGATTATGTTTTCTCTGTGTCCTCAGTGTTGCAGGAGTGAGGTCTGTTCAGTTTGTGGATAAAGTCCAGAGAATCCGATGCAGCGTCAGAGTTTAACTTTCACACAAGCGCCACGCAGCAGATTTGATTCCTTTATTTATCGTCGACTTTCAGGACACGTTACTTAACAAGTACGATATTAACTTTATACACTGATGAATACCGACATGTGAACAGACAGCATCCACATATTGAGTTTTATACAAATCGGAGTTCTTTACTCCCTGAATGTTCCTCCACATTCTTCAGCAGCTTGTCTCTACTTGTGTCTGAACAGTGTCTTCATCAGAGCTCGTCTGTCTCCTGCAGCTGGAAACAGACGAACTGTAAATGTGACGTAAAAAGTTTGTGATCGTCAAACTTGGACATTAGACTTTGCTCTCATCAGTTCTCATCTCATCAGTATATTATTGAAATGTTATAAAGCTTGGTTCACTTTTCTTCTTGGATTCGAACCTGGATGATACTGAGTGGATGTTCTGCAGCAGTAGAAAGGTCAACCTTCAGCCAATGAGAAGCTGCACAGACGTGTCGTGAACCAATCACACGCACAGAAAGAACATTTGGCTGCAGACAATCTCACATGTGAACTACATGTGGAGACACAGACAGACACTCTCTGGAGCAGGGAGCGTCTTGACTTTCACAGTCTTCCCTGAAACTAGAACTGTGGAGGATTCTAGGAACTTCAGGAACGAACCAGGAGGAGGAGGAGGAGGAGGAGGAGGAGGAGCGGTGGAAACAGGGCGGGGGATAGCGGGGTTACTGCGGTGGAGTGGTGTTACCAGAGGACTTTATTTTTAGGACTACAAAAAGACAGAGTGAGGGAAGTGCTGAGACAAAATAGTTTTATGGTTCAAACAGAGATGTTGATAGTGACTGGTGCTGTTTCAGCAGATTGTTCGGTTCAGTTCGAGAGAAGGTCGTCACTTCACTCCAGCCGGTTTAATCCACAGTGTCCGACACAGCGGAGACAGATTCTCCTCAGAAAACCAAAAGTAAAACACTGAGACAGAGTTTGACAGAGAGAGGAAGGTCTCTGAAGAGCTGAAGAAGAGTGTGATGGAGAGTGACTGGATCTTTGACTCCAGCCTGAACAAATCATTTTCGAGTAAATAGCTGATTGAACATGCAGAAGACGGTAAAAACTTTCTGGATGTTTTGACAACAGGAAGGTTCTGGGTTTGAACCCAGCAGCCTCTGTGTGGTGTTTTCCACGTTCCCTCCGAACACGTAGGTTTGGGGAACCGGTGACTGAACTGACCGTAGGTGTGAATATGAGACACTGAAACCTGTCAGATCCTATTTTTTGAAAAAGTTATGACATGAGATCACGTTCAGCGATCAGTGAAGGTCCAGATCAGAAGAGGTTCGGAGCGGAGGTGAGAGTCGTTGGTTGGTCGAGTAAAAACAAACCCTGAACAGACGAAGTCTCTGGAGCTGCTGTCACACACTGAAGTGCTGACACTTTTAGAAGAATGAAGACTTCTCCTCCTGCACGATCCACCTCTCGCCTGGGAAGATCCGAACTGATGCATTTTAATACTCGACACGTTTTAATGAGCGGTTTGATCTGCTGCACCTTCGTCCGGCCACAGAACATCCACCAACATCTCATGTCTGATGTGAAAGCACGACACATGGACCACATGTTTTCTTTCAGTTAAAGTTTGGATTTAAATATTTTATTTTTGTGTAGAAACCGGTCAAATGTTTTATTCTGCTCAGACGACTTTGCGGACGCTCGTTAGGGCAACAAGCGGTAATTGCTGCAAAATGTAAGATTTGGATGAGGTCACTGTGCTCCAGCTCCCGAGTTTCCTCAGTGTGACTTAAAATATCTGGAAAAGTGCTCAGTGAATAAAACGCCTTGTTGCTGTTACTATAAGAGCGAGGACGAGCAGTGTGTGTGTGTGTGGTCGAGCGCTTTGTGTGAAATGTACGATTTCCTGTTAATTATCGTGATCACACCGTCTCCGCTGGGATCGGCTCTCGCTCAGGACTCATCCGACATCTCTGCACTGATGTGACTCATCGGACATCAGCTGATACCAATAAAGAACCAGAACAACTGTCTCTCTCCCTCTCTCCCTCTCCCTCTCTCTCTCTCTCCCTCTCTCTCTCTCTCTCTCTCTCTCCCTCTCTCTCTCCCTCTCTCTCTCTCTCCCTCTCTCTCCCTCTCTCTCTCCCTCTCTCCCTCTCTCTCTCTCTATGAAGGGAACACACTGAAGTCGTCGGACATGTTTAGATGCTCTTCTCTCTTCGCCATATTTGGCAGCCGCTCGGTGCGACACACTCACACACTCACATTCCCCCGCTGCTCCTGACCGGGACTGAACCCAAGAACCTGACGACCCTCCTCCTCCTCCTCTTCCTCCTCCCCCTCCTCCCCTCCCCCCCTCCTGCAGGTTCACTGGGTGATCTTCTGAGAAAAGCAGCAACAATCTTCTTGGGCAGCTGCTTGACGGTTGTTCTTTTTTTCCCCCCGTCAACGTGACAAAGTGTTCGCAGAGCGACGCTGACTCTTTTTATGAGGTTTGATCTCAACCTGCTGAGGAATGTTGCATTCTGGGGGGTGAAATATGAGAATGTACAGGAACGACGGAATGAAAGAAATCTTCAGATGTTATTACAACGGGGGATTTGTCATTTCGGAGTTTGTTGGTACGAACCAAGCCAGAAGCAACGTCCGGCACATTGTCCCAGAGTTCCATGCTTCGCTCCTCCACCTCTGACCATGTGTTTCAGCGGCCTGGACACCTCCAACGCTTGGCGTCCCGTCCTGCAGCAGCAGCAGGCCCCGCCCACACTGCAATGCTGCCGTGGCGGGCCTCTGTCGTCCTGCCCGAGAATAAACTCACATACTATGTCATCACCGAGAATCCGATCTGTGCCGTGCAGCTGGGCGGGTCAGATCGGAGGAACTCTACACTCGCTCTATTTCAGGCAGGAATGCGTTGGCTGCAGCTCGCTGCCTCGACACTCTGCAGACTAAAATAAAAGATAGAAAAAAGATTTGTCAGGGTTCGTCACAGATTCTGCACCTGACTCTGTGCTCTAGATATCCACTTAGATTACACCCCCCCCCCCACCCCCCACCCCCACACAGTCATCACTTTTTAACAGGTTGCATTAAACGAGATTCTCACCAGTAACTTAAAATATCTCCAATTTACTTCTTAAGACATGAATCCAGTTCCACAAACTCAAAACTGCACATTGATTGAGCCGATAATATTCTTACCTAGTTAATAAGATAATTAGCTTTTTCTTATTTTGGAAGAATTAAGATAAATAACGATTACTGCCTTTTAAATCTAATGGAAAAATAACATAATGGGACACATTTAAAACTTGTTTCCATCATTAACCATTAATGTGAAGAACCTTCATATGTAGCAGGCTACACACACACACACACACACACACACACACACACACGTTTGAATATGTAGAGTAAATACTGAGCGTCTCGGAGAACGTGACGCCGGCTGGATTACAGCAGCTTCACTGTTCACAGAACATGTTTAACATCATGGAAACATCGTGATCTTTGTTTAATAAGGAAAACGTTTGCATTGATATGAAGCACGAGGTTTAACGTGATTATTAACCACAGACGAGACTCTGGCGTCTCAGCCCTCGGACGCTCTCCGTGTCGTTTGACTTCACTCTTCATTCAGAGCTTCGTACAATATGTTTTTTTATTTGGGTTCCATGGTATTTACAGCAGGAAACCACAGAGGCCGTAAACTGAAACACTCTGAGCTCCGACGCTGAAGTGGCTCTTTGAGCCTGTGAGGGTTCTGAGTGCAGCTTTTACAAAAACATTAAACTCGCATCTGCATCCACAACCCAGCGTCTGGCGGTGAAGGATGGACTCAGCCTGCTCCCTGCTGCTGGAGACGGCCTAACACAGAGCTGTTTAAACACACACACACACACACACACACACACACACACAGTCAGGCTGATCCAGCTGACGTGGCGTCCACACGTGGAGAAACGTGAGGAGAGGAAAGAAAAAAAAAAACGCAGCAGAACGTTTCAGCTGCAGGGATTTAAAGGGGAGGTCCACCTTTAAAGTTCTCTGAAGATTCCCACAGGCTGCACAGGGTCGTTGAGTGCACACGCTTTACTTTACAGGAACCTACGAGCGTCGAGACACAGGCACGTACACGTAAAGTCTGGATGAACACAAAATATACACGAGATAGAATTCACAGAGAAAACAGAGGATTTACATGTTGGATTCATTCAGTCACTAAAACATGGAGTTTGAGGGTGAAGGTTGTGTGCTGAACCTGGATCAGCGATAACTCCGGGAGCTGCTCCGACCCAACGAAGTGTAACACACCAGAAGATGTGAATTTGTTGTGTTGTTCTTTTGTTAAATCACTGAGATGGATTTATTTCTGTTCCTGAGATTCTAGATGATGACTGGTCCTCACGGGCTCGGGTCAGGGATCCGTATTTATTTATCTGTGAAACTCGCCTGAGACTTGGTTCCCTTGGTTTTTGTTGAACGAGCCGTTTGAAAGACTCAAGATCAGGTTTGTGTTTTGAGTTTTACAGAAACACTTTGGATTAACTGCAGACACAATTTAAACAGAACGCTCACAAAGTTTTATCAGAAGGAGATGAAACGTGATTCAGACACGTGTGTGTATCTGGACTTCTCTCTGGAAACACCCGAAAGTGTCAGCAGACTGACCACAGACAGACACATGTACAGACTGAATCACCTCCACCGGAGATCTTACATAACATTTATTTTTTAAATGTCCTCTTCTACAGACGAGTTAGATCTGCTGAACTTCCCTCCTCAGCTTCGGACGCTGGACTGAGTCACGTCAGAGTCGTCTGTCGCCTCCACAACAAAACAAAGAGACGAGCAGGAGGAAGCTAAGAGTCAGGAGTGAGTCCTCATCTGTAAAAATAAAAAAGCACACGTTACGAAGCGAAGCTCGGACTTCTGCAGGAATGGAGTCGTTTTCTTTGTGTTTGGCTCTTTCACCTTACGCGCATATTATTTTAACACCGAAACGAGGTGAAAGGTCACACGACACGCGAGCCGCTTGATTATTGGACAGTTTCGGTGACCTGTTGAAAATAAAGCCTGTGTGAGTTAATCTAAAAACTATAATTTCTTCTTTTATTGTGCTCGTGACGCTTCAGCACTTACAGGTGTTGAGTGAAAGGACGTTATCCTGTGTTGCCATGAGGAATTATGTAGAAAATCATCTAATCTCCTCTAATTCTATTGTTATTTTATTGAACAACACTTCGATTTGAAAACTAGAGGTTTTGATGCATGTTGTTTGACATACGTGCAGCTCAGCCTGGGGAGGGTAGATACATACTTTATTGATCTTGAGAGAAATTCAGGCTTCCAGTGGTTCATAAAACCGTCAAACACGAGAGCATAAGAATAATAAAAGGTCAGAATGAGTCGTGTTGAGACAAAACAGGCTGAACGTCTGCAGCACAGACACATGAAGACACGAGAAACGTCCACTGGTACACAGACAAAGAGACAAACACTAAATACTGAGAGAGACAACGAGACTCAGGTGAGACACACGACGACGCAGGTGAAGGTGATCAAGGAAGCAGGAAAGGAGGAAGTGAAGTGAGTTTCAAAATAAAAAAAGGAAATGACACGAAACCGGTGCAGAGACACAAAAAGAACGTCGATAATGAATTTAACACAGAATAGAAATCCAGAAACACAAATACACACAAAAGCAAAACATACATTGTTTGTGTGTGTGTCTGCACAAGAGAGAGAGAGGTAGAGAGAGAGAGAGAGAGAGAGCGGAGCGAGAGGAGCTGGATGGATCTCATCAGGGTTTGATTCTCAGTGAAAGTGCAGCGGCTGCGAGGACGTCAGCTCCTTCACATGTGACCCAGACCTCCTCAGAACCCTCCACTTGTGGTCGGATCATAAAAACCACATGTTGATACCAGGTGTGAACGGGCAGCGACACAATGTCACATGTTTTCTCTCTATTTATTTTTTAAAACCATCTGAAGTCCTCTGACCACCACCGCGGCCCATTCAGCTGAGAGTTCAACGTTTCTTCTGATTCATCGGTTGTGATTTTTCAGAATTTCCACCAGGTTATAAACCACGCCGTGAGTCACAGTGGATCAGAGTCTGACTAAGTCCTGAAATAAATCTGGATGAAAACGCCGGTGGACTCCTTTTTGGTGCATTTTGGTTCATGTTTGATATTTTCCACGTTTCTGGGGAAGGAAATGATCCAGCTTCAGTCGGTGAGTCAAATCCAGAACCCGTCCTCTCTCTGAGGGAAGTACGGTCATTTCTAAAGCGTCTGCATCTGTTTGGCAAAGGAAATCACCGCAGGAAGTTCATCTCTCAGTCGTCCTGGATCAAATCATTTTTTATTCCCTGTTTTTCTTTTTTAAAACCTCCGCTGGGTTCAAGTGCTGCCCTGAAAGTCCAAACACAGTCGTTCAGCGAGTGCCAACAATTTACAACTCAACCTATGGAGGTCACATCCGAGAACAACAGGAAACATGAAGTGACGGACGACAAAGTCCACAGATTTTCTTCCGTGCAAAAAAAAAAAAAAGTTCCAAATTTGATCTGAAACACACGAGGGACAAATTCCAAAGTTCTGGTCGTCTTTTCAGAACAAAACGTTCTCTTTGTGTTTCCTTCAAGTGTTTCTGCTCCGGAGCAACAAGAGGAAGACGACGAACCAGAACGAAAAGTGTTTAAATTCACTTATTCTGTGGAACTCAGACTCGAGGTTTTGTTTTCGTTGCTGTTTTTCTGTTTGTTTGCAGGATTCCTCAAAATCTACCTGATTTTCTGTGATTCAGTCAGAATCACGTCTTTATCCTCAAACGTGCAGCAGCCCTTCGTATATTCGGACCTTTCACTTTGGTCCACGTTCCTGTCTGCTAACATGGAGGAGGCAGGGTGTCCGGTGACCTGTGCTGCAAGCAGCCACCAGGGGGCAGGCGACACACTTTGGCTTCTGTTTCAGGAGCTTCGCTTGTAGATTTCGAGAAACCAGCGAGTTAAAAGTGTGTTTCCATTACACAGAGAACATCAGTATTTATGTTGAAGCGTTAAAAAAGGAAACGTTTTAAATTCTGAAGCCGTAACATCACATGAAGCCTCCTCTGTTATTCCCTCAGTCTATTCCAGGAATTTCCAATAAAAGAGAACGAATCAGTTAAACTGGAATGATTCTCTTTCTGTGTCAGACTAAAAATAAAACTCCCAGTAAACTCTGAGCGAGGCTCTCAGGTTAAAATAGTTTTTATTGTCAAACGTGTGCATTCAACTGATGATCCACAGGATCCGAATGACTATATTTAACTGTGTAGGTAGAACCTGCTTCACACTGAAACACAATCATTTAGAGGCCAGAGAATAAACAGCGAACTCCACTCGTTCACTTCTCAACCCGGTTTCAATCTCAGCGTCCGGACGTCTCTGGATCGCTGTCGGGCGGTTTGAGAGACACACCCACGGTTCACACCGACGAGACGAGAAAACCTGTGACTGAAGAAAATGAGTTCGATATTTTTCAAATGAGTAAAGACGCAGAACACGTGTCCGTTTTTATTCTGACCACACGGTTCAGCTCTGATTCAACACATCTGGTCAACAGAACCACTGACTACTACTTTTCCTTTCTCCTCCTGAGCGAGCCAGTGTGTGTGTGTGTGTGTATGTGTGTGTGTGTGTGTGTGAGTGTGTGAGTGTGTGAGTGTGTGTGTGTGTGTGTGTGTGTTTGTTTAAATCCCAAAGCTAACATCCGTGGTTGGTAGATCCCAGCTGATAGAGCAGCGGCGGCTCACAGTGATGGCATCATAATCCAGAGACAGGAAGTAGGTGAATGAGTGTGTGAATGCAGGGCCAACACACACACACACACACACACACACACACACACACACACACACACACACACACACACACACAGCTGACATAGAGGGAAAGTATTTCCTGGATCACTGGTAAATCTATATCTTCTTCACTATGTTTATATAAAGTCCTGGATTATAATCATGTCTGTGTTTGAATCTTTACTATGATGATATAATAAGAAACATTGATTTAATTTATGTTTTATGTAATAAATGATTTATGTAAAATCTATTGATCCGAATGAAAGAAATCTACGAAGTCTTTAAGAACTGTGACTGATTAACAACTTAATAATAATCACTTTGTCGCCCGTGTTTACTTGAGCATTAATCCTTCAGAGGCCTCACTGGAGGACAGCTTGTGTCGCAGACTCGTCCGTCCCACCACGCGACCGACAAATGCGTCCTCCCATCCCAGAGCAACGAGGCCTCACACAGGTGGTTCCTTCACAGCCCAACGTATCCCAGGATTCCTTTGCGCTTCGGAAACAAGAAACTCGTCCGTGGATCAAACGTCTCATCGTAACTCGGCTCTGGTGAAAAAACTATAAAAGTGGGTGTGAGGTTTTTCTGTCGTTCCCAGAATCCATCACTTCACCTCTGCTCGTCTGTCTTTGGAGTATTTGTACTTCAAATGTGTGTGTGTGTGTGTGTGTGTGTGTGTGTGTGTGTGTGTGAGATTTCCATCAGGATAACGTTGTTGTTTTCCAAACAGATAATAAATCATACAGGACTGAGATCACTATCCTGACTCGTCCTTGAGAGAGTCCTCGTCCTCTGTGTCCTCAGTGGACACATTTACTCTGTGATTGACTACGTCTGGTGGTTTTGACTAAAATGAGAAAGAGTCTGAAAAACTCATCAATCAACCGTCAAGGAAAAGGAAATGAAATCCGACGAGGGACATGAAGCCTCCGTCCTTTCAGGGTATCGACATCAAAGTTTTTAGAAGAGAAATATTCAGGTTGATCATTTTGTTCCGAGTTTTGACTTTGACTTTGCTCTGATGTCCAGAAAACACGTCTCTGTCCTCAGACTGTCCGTCGCTGCAGCTCCTCTCTTCAGCCTCTGTCTCAAACACGTTGCTGTGATTGGTCAGCTGCTTCTGGTTCTTCTTTCTTTTTTTCCCGTTGATTAAATAATTCCTGATTCCACGAGAGAAACCCCCGTCAGTCTAAGATCTTACGACCACGTGATGCGAATCTGAAGTTTTGAGTTTTCAGCCGGAAATCATGTTTGAAACCAAAGAGCGTGAAAACACACACTGATGTTTCTCACATGATTTATCTGAATGCCTCCTCCGCTGTAGCTCCGCCGTGAGGCTCCGTCTCTGTGGCTCTAACTCGTTTATCCCGACAGACATCGGGTTTGATCGTAACGAAAGCTGCTGGAGTTATTCATGTTCTCCTCGGGATGAACCGTAACGTTGCTGATCCCTTCACTCTTCACTGATTATCATCATCTGGTCAAGCAATTGTAATATTGTTTGCCCTTAATATTATTTGACTTCATTCAAAGTCATCGTCTCTCTCGTTAACTTCGGGTCAACGCGAGTTGAATTTTTGCAGCTCTGCCTCAGAATCGTCACAAACAGTGAGAACGAGTCTGAACGACAGAGACGAAGTGAAATAATCCGGAGCTGAGTCACTGGACGATGATTTTCTGCTCCTGTAAGAACTTTAAATGAGTTAGTGATGACTTTAATATCACTCACACACACACACACAGGATGTTATTTCATTCAGAGGCTCTGATCGTGTGTGTGTGTGTGTGTGAGAGCACCATGGTAAGGACTTGACAGTCTGAGGTACATGGTCGCCACCCAGAGGCTGACAGGTGTAACTGCTCCTTATAGAGGAAGAAACAGGAGGCTCGGGTGATCGAAGGAGAGAACATCAGGGTCTATTTCAGAATGAGTTCAGATCTGAGAATAAACAAAGATCAGGTTAATGTTCTGACGACTTCACGTCAGTGGATGATGAGGAATGATCTGAACCATCAATCCCTTCGTCCACTGGAGTCGGGAGTCACGCCTGATCTGTTGTTTAGCTCCAGAGGATGAATAGAGACTCTAACACGTCTCCCTGAAACTTGACTTCAGGTTACACCGGTGAGTATAGGTCATACACCCGACCTGCTCCATGTTATCAGATGGGACACGGACCAAACTAGAACGTTAAGTATGTTGATGAAATTAAAGATGGTTTCTGTTATCTGACGTTGTTTTCATCACACTGATGTTTCTGATAAGTTTGGTTTTAATGAGTTATTTGATGATATGAACACGTATCCGGGACAACGTGAGGAAAAGGAGACGCCTCATCCATTAGTCATCGTCATCATCATCATCTTCATCGTAATCATCGTCATCATCATCCGATCTAAAAGTAGTTTGAGCTGCTCGTCTGTAAATGTTATACGACAAAAGAAAATAATGTAATTAAAAAGGGCGTGCACGTATGAAGCTGGTGAATTTAACATTTATTTTCATTTGTCATTTTAAAAACAGTTTGAGGACAATCAAAATATAAATACATATCTCTCACTCTCACACACACACACACACACACACACACACACAACCCCTGCCCCTGATTTCGATGTTCAAAGGTGCAACAACCAACTTAATTGAATCTTCAGGTATTTTCATGATCAAACTTCTTATTTAACACACAACAGATTTTTCTATCATCATCAAAGTTTCTCTTTACACTCGAAACAAGTCGAGTAACGTTCGTTAACATTCACACGACCTTCAGACTCCGTCACACATTCACAGTGAACCACACCTGCCGCTCTACGCCGCGTCAACGGGATCTAAGAGTCGCAGCACAAGGTACGAATCATTGGAACCAAAAGAAAAAAGATCGCTCCAGTCTCGTAAAGTCTGAACGTTCTTCACGTTCTTTCAGATTTTTACACAATAAGAAATAAGCTGTGACATTTTGAATTAATATACATGATTACTGGGACAGAATCAAATCGAATCACGTTAGTGTGAACGAGGACGATGATAGTGAACCTGGCGTGTTTTCATCCGGCCGTGGATTTTTTATCTAATTTCTTTACGTCTCTTTAGCAACGCCAGCTAGCACGGCACGTTAGCACGAAAACCGACTATGTTGTTTGGTCCCGAGCGGGAAACTGAGATTGTTGTCGTAATGATGATCACACCGGCACCTAGCGTCGGGTACGCACACTGCTAACGGTTCAACGCAGCGTCACGTGTGAGTCTAGCGTGATGACGAACTCACTTACAAGTTATTAAAAGTTTATCTCTAACATTTAGCAGCTCTTCTTGTTCGGGAAGCAGGGGATCATGGGTAACATCCAGCGTTCCAGCTTTTACTTTGTTTTTTCGTACGTATCAGAATTAACCGCCACATGTGCCTGCAGAGGGCGCTGTTGCTTTAATGAGCCGGAACACGTGAAAGAAATGAAACCGCCTTAGCGTCCCCGTGCTGTCGGTCCAACGCTCGTCTAAAATCAACACGAGGTGAAGATCAGACTGGCAGAAGCATCTGGACCTCACATGTTTAAGTGGGAATCGAGCCGACGCGTTCCTCCTGTGGTCTGAAGCTTCCTGCTGCTTCCCTGTCATTTACTGAAGACGTGGATCAGACGCAACACTTTTTAAAAGACCATCAAACTGTTTGTGTCACGACTTTCAGACATTCCCCGACACAACAGGTCAAATAAAAAGAAGGACTGAGCAGAACAGACGTCCTCTCCCCCGAAAATAAAAACCTCATGTGCACGATCTGAGTTTTAACACTGACAGTGAACCTGGAGGGATTCTCGTGTTGTTTCCACACCGACAGAAAAAACTGGTGGAATCGTACGAAGAGTTGGTGTCGGACGATGTTTGGGAGAAGTCGGGGGGACGGATCCTGTCGTGAGGTCACTTCCTCGACCACAGAACGTGAAAGTTTCCAGTGAGCGTCAGAGAGAAGAGTCACAGGAAGCGATTTTTCATCTTCACATTTATAAGTGATAACGTTTGTGAACAAAAGAGACTGAAGAACATTTTGAAGATATCATCTGCAGCTGGTTTTGATTCCACAGGGAACCAAAGTGATGGAGGAGTTTTAAATGTTCAGTAAACTGCCTCTGGTGTATTTATTTTATTTATTGAGCTTCTTTTAAAGCCACTATGTAGGATTTTAAAAATTCTGGTGACACCTGGACGAAATTAAAAAATTTAAATTCAACAATTCTGCTGTTGTGTCGCTGCAGGTGGGAACAGAAACATAATTTCTCTGGATATAACAACTGTAAAACACGAAAGCTGCAAAACTTAACTAATCTTCATGACCCAGGATGAAGTCAGTGGAACATCGGAGAAGATAAACTGGAAATAATTCAGATTTTAATATAAACTAACTCCACCCAGATCTGCCCAGAGACGAAAACAACACAACCTCCACTCGGATCGATGGATACACATAAATATATATTTTTTACAAATGTCATCAGATTATTTAATTACATAAAACTCCTGCACGTAGTGGCTTTAAATCGAAACTCTGCCTTGTACAGATTATTGAGCCCAAATTGTACTTTTCTCAACTTGAGGCCTCGAGCACATGATTGTTATTTTCTAAAACGTTCACGAGGAACTGAACGGATTCAGCTTAACGACTGATTCACGATCTGCTTGTTTGTTGAACTCATTAACTCTTCACATCGTCCTCAGTCTCTTTATGACGGACTGGAATGTTATCACCTGGTAACAGAGTTTAAACATTTACTCAAACAAGAGACTCGACTAACGAACCAGACATCAAGAGCAGGGGGGGGAGGGGGGGGGTGTAAAAACTTATGTGACTCTGGCTTTTATATTTTTATTATTGTCAACAAATCCACTGAAAAGACCAAAACCAAAGATGAATTTCACCGACTCTCAACTCTCAGTGATTTCCTAAAGCTAAAGATTATGTGTGTATGTGTGTGTGTGTGTGTGTGTGTGTGTGTGAGTTCATGATGATAAAGGAACACGTCACTCGTTATAACACTGCGGCTCCTTGATATGTTTTTAACAACACTGGAGCTCTATGGCACCGACGAGGACACGTCACACGTGTCGATTCCGCTCAGACCTGGTTTTATCACCCGTCCTCCGAAGATCAGGTCTGAACCGTCCTGAGATCTGATCCGTCTACATGTTGATGTGCTCACGTGACTCGTCTACACCGATCAACACAGAGTCACTCTTAAAAAACCTTATTTCATTCACTCTGTTTTGCTCGTGCTGACACGCTAACATCGTCACGGGACACGTCTGTAAACTCACACGGGGTCAAAACATCTTTGATCGGAGCAGATATGAGCAACATGGTTATTTGCACGTGGGGGGGGGGGGGGTGATCAGATCTCAGGACAGATTCCGATCTGAACCGGGTCACTGCTGGTTTCAGTCTGTTGGTAGAGTTTGTTGACAATAAGAAAAATATATAATATTCATTTATTACAACCAAATTTATGACAAAAAAAAAAATAATTTCGTGATCAGAGAATCTGTCCAACAGAGCAGCTGGTGTGAAAACTAAAGGGTTTGGGTGACGCTCTCCTTTAAAAGTTCTCCTCTCGGTGGAGGACTCACAGACCTGCTCTCAAACATTCAGTGTATTGATCTGAGAGTTTACCGGAAACGAAACAGGACGTAGACACGATGGAGGGATGGACCCTTCCCCTTTCTTTCCCCACAAGGAAGCTTCTGGAGACGGGGTCTGAAGTCACGTGGTGTCCTCGTCTCTGCTCGGTCACAAAGTCTCTTGTCCACGTCTGATTCTCGCTCTGTCCTGTTGGCGTCCACTTAAATGGTGGAGAGGAAAATTCTCAGAGGCCTTAAAACCCTCCCCAGTGGTTTTTCCAGAGAGAAAAGAGACGGAGGAATTCAAAACTTGGCCGACCTCACTGTCTCTCTGTGAGAAGAGGGAGATGGAGGGAAAACAAACCATTCGCTCCTGTTTCCAAACTTCTCCCTCTTCACCTCTTCTGCTCTTCTTCTCTTCTTCTTCTTTCTGTCTCTGTATCCGTGTCTTGGTCTGTGTTGCACCGTGGAGGCCAGCGGGGGGGCAGTGTTAGGACGCTTTGCCCAGCTCTATTTTCTTCTGGATGACACGAGCCGAGTGGTAGATGAGCGAGTCGATCAGGCCGGCCACTGCAGGACAGGAGGCGGGACACGCTGTCAGACTTCACACACTTCATTTTGGATTTTAAACCATTAAATGTTAAATGAAATACACAGAGAGAGAGAGAGAGAGAGAGAGCGACTGACCTGTGAACACACCTCCGATGATGGCACAAACTCCTGTTAGGAAGTGAGTGAATGATCTGAGAGAGAGAGGAGAAGTATTTAGTTCTTCTTTCTTCTTTCACTGTGGGAACTAAAAATGTATATTAAATAAGCATCATAGTATTTATAATCTGCATGTTCCACAACCACACACACATAAAATGATATTAATCAAAGTGATAACGATGCCCCATCACTGACGTCCCCCTGGTGTCTGTCCCCCCCTGGTGTCTGTCCCCACCTGTGTTTCTCTGTGAATTTAACCATCATGGGCGACAGCTCGTACAAAACAAAGACGCCCGGCAGCCCCTGGTCTCCTATCAACCCGTTGGCCACTTTTTCGTGTCTGGTGACGGAGAACTGGTTTGTTTTTACCACCTGGAAAAAAAACAAAGAAAAATCCAGAAACACTGATTTTGGGAACAGCTACACACACGTGTGGGAACATGAAGTGTCTTCTCTTTGTCTTAACAACATAAACATGTTAAAGTAGAGAGATTAATAGGAGTGAAACTAAGAAAACTTCGGACTCACCTCTCCGTCTGTTTTCACGTAGATCGTGGGAACGATTTTCACAAAATACTGGTACATCATCGACGCTGCGGGACGAAAAAGATTAGACTAAGAGAAGAAAGTACAGTTTGTGTTTGTCTGTGATGAGATATTAAACTGAGCCGCTTAAGAAAAAGATTTTAACATTCATAGAGCGAGACAGAAGTCGCGGTGTATGAACGATAATGAATAAACAAGTATGACTTATTTTTGAGAGGTAGTATTTGATATTTTAACGCAAATAAGACTTTTTAAGGCCTAAAATTCCGAAATTAAAACACAGGAAGCGGAACTGGAAATAACAGAGTAAATAGTAAAATAAAGTAAATAGAGCGGGGGACTCTGACAGGAGGAGTCTGAATAAATCTGTTTTTAATGTCGGAATAAAACCTCAGTTAATTAAATCGGCTCTTTAATTAACTGAAGTATTTAATGATCCGCCAGGGCGGCGCTGTTGACTTTCTCCCCCAGCTCATTGCGCCCCTCTTTATCCGCCTCGTCGGTCCGTGTCCCTCTTCCTGTATCCGGTGATGGAGGTCTGCGGCCGGAAGGTCTAAACACGCAGCTGCGCTCAGAGACAGGACGACGCGTCCAGCGAGGAACCAGGAGACCGGGCTCCGCTTGAACACGACACGTGAAGGTGAGACCGGATTCTGGAGAACGATCCGGACTGAACGTCGAGAGAAAGAAACGGACCGAGTGAAAACGCGTCGCGTTGACGTGTCAAGGCCACAGACGACGTTAGCCCGGAGTTAGCATGCTAAGCTAACACAACAAAACGACCCTGTTGGGTTTTTTTAGTTTTTTTTTTTTAAAGTGACTCACTTGTTAAATATGATTAAAGTTTCGATGTTTTTGAATTTCAGCAGAAACTCAAACACTCGTTGTTTGAGTTTTAAGTAAACCCGACTGGACACTGAAGGTTAGCGCCAGTGTGCTAGCTAACGTTAGCCTAGCTTGTGTAGTCATAGTTATAACTCGTCTCACGCAAACAGAGATGAACCAGCAGCTTCAACACCACGTGTCTTCAGCGAAGACAAACACAAACAGACGAGTCATCATTAGTGAAGAGCTCTGATTTAAAATAATCTGATTCATGTACAATCTGTAAATGAAATTGATAAATAACACCAAGAATAATTCAGACGAATCTTTGGTTTCATTCTCTGCTGTGATTGTTTTTTTTCCGGTTCGATCGATAGTTTTGAACATGAAACTGTAAATTAACTGTGGAACATGTCCAGTGGAACTTCCTCCAAACCAAGGTGACCTCTTCAGACGATCAGCATCAATTCATTACATTCAGGACTCAATCATCGACTAATTAGAGTTTCTGAGAATGTCGACATGTTGAACTACTTCTCAAATCAACATTAGAAAATAATTCACACTATGGAAAGTGACTGAATCAAAAAAAAAAGTCAGTACAGATACTTGAGTACGAAGTTTATGTAACAGTTCCACAATCCTCCCACAATGCATTGCATTTGTGGAACGACTGTAGAAGCAGCCCACAGGAGAACAACAGAGTGGGTTTTACTTCATAACTGGCAGCAGCATTTTAAACATGCAGTTTTGTTCTTCCGTTAAAAGTGTTTATTTCGTCATTACGATGAGTAAATGTTACTACATTATTTACTGTGGTTGAAACAGTATTTGTGTTCTTCAGTCCTGAAGACAACTAACAACTAACAAAACTACATTCGTCAGTTGAAATAATATAAGTCTTGCAGCCAGATGTGACACAGAAATCTTAAGTCAGGTATTAAAACAGCAGCATCCAACTTCAGCTGTCATCACATCAGTAGTTGTGTTGTAGTAGCACGTACTCCTAAAGTTACCAACAACTGGAGGTCAGACACTCAACTCTTTTTCTAAAAGGTATTGACTAAACTTGTGTCATGTGTCACGACTCAGATGCCAGTGGCTGTCGGTCCGTACGGCCAGACCCAGCCCAGCTGTTTTGACCGGGTCAAGATGGGCTTCATGATGGGGTTCGCAGTTGGAATGGCTGCTGGCGCCATGTTCGGCACTTTCTCCTGTCTCAGGTAACTCTGAACCAAAGATATTCTGCTTTTATACAAACAACAACTTCATCTGTGGTCTCACTGAGAATGTGGACTTGTTTTTGAAGTTGTGATTAATATTCGCAGAATTTAACTTTTTCTTTTCCCACCAGCACATTGAGTCTTTATTATTTTCAGTGTTATCAACGACCTTTTGGGGTTCTGACTCTTAAGCATCACTTTTCGATATCTCTTCCACAGATCTATTCTTAGAAATCCTGTTCCAATTGTGCAAAGACACATTTTAAGTTGTAAAACCAGAAGTTAGTGTGCATTACACCCTTGGATATAAAATTTGTAATCCATCAGTGTCATTGGCTGAGGAAGTGAACCTACAGATTGTTCGGTCTTGGTTGTTAAAGTTTAAGGAATAAAACATGAACCTGTTTCTAGCTAAATGTCGTGAGGATCAATGTCACGCCTGCCTGCTCTAACATCGATTAAATAAAAGCTGAAACCGTCTCTTCTGTGTCCAGGATCGGCATGCGTGGGAGAGAGCTGATGGGAGGAGTAGGAAAGACCATGATGCAGAGCGGCGGGACGTTCGGCACCTTTATGTCCATCGGTATGGGCATCCGCTGCTGAGGAGGACGAGGAACGACCCCCTCATAACTATACAGCTATGGGACTTTTCAAAAACCTACATCCACCTCTCTCTGTCTGTCCGATGCTGTCACACTGTCCACCTGCCGTCTAGTTTTGTCAATAAACGTTCAGATTTGTCAAATGGGTTTTCTGAGTGTTTGGGTTATAATTTCCGACGCCGAGTGGATTTTATGTTGATGGAAAAACCCAGTTTATGTAACGTTGCAGTCTGTGGAATGACTCAACAATCTGTTTTACATATTAGAGGAAATTGTAATAGAGAAGAACCTTTCTCAGAGAGCGAGCCTCGGTCTTAAACCAAACACTAACTCGTAAAACTGCATTGCATTCTGGTCTGTTTGAGTGCAGATCCCATTCATTTAGGTCTGAGTTCTACATCCAACATAACAGCTGCTGTTAAACAGCAACTTATTGTGTTGAGACGAGTTTAAGTCAGCCTCAGCTGCTTTTATATCTTTCACTACAAAATTGGAAACAATGGATAAACTTGAAAAGTTCACGCATGAAAATAATGGAGGTGATTTAGTGCAAAATAAACTAACAACATTGTCCAAACACTGAATCTAAACTGTTTTGTGTTATTCCAACCAAAATCTGTAAAAGAGAAGAAAGTTTAAACTCCTGACCTTGTGGCGCTGTGACGTCTGTCTCGTCCAGAGGGTTGACGATGCCGGGGTAGTCTTTACCAAACGACAGGTGTTTTATCAGATGGGTCATGTTTATCTGCGGGACGACATCAATAAATATCTAACATTAATCCTCCATTTTAAAAAGGTCTTCCACAGTTTCCTTGTTTTTCTGAAAGATCATCAACTGACTGAAGAGGCTTAAATTATAAAATATTACAAAGAGAAAAGTAACGAGAAGTATTTATACAATATCACGGTATGTGGTTTCAACCATAACCTCACAGTCAATGCACATTTTGGGTCGTAATCTTTCCACCAGGAACATGTAGCAGAGAAAACAATCTTAAAAATAACGACATTGTTTTTAGATACCAAGAAGAGGAAAGAAAAAACATTATCACATGTATCACTTACGTTGTCTAAGCCGAAACTCTGCAGGTCGTGTACTGCAATGAAGACACAACACATCACATTTATTCAAATTGTTAATTTACTACTATACTTCAGGTGCAGACGTGTCAGGAATGTGAATCATTATTCGGGCTGTGTTTGATCACTGTCCTCGTGACATCCATTAGTTTGCAGAGGAAGTGAATAAAGCTGAAGGCAACAGTCACACGCAGGAATCACAGTTAGTAACTACTCTAAGAGAAAACTTGTTCTACTGTGTTGAATTTTAAAAATCTGATGATTCTTGTTGCTCAGTGTAGAAGCTACAGGTGACACTCTCAATGTAAAGCAGTAGTTTTATTACAGTTTTACATGATTCACTCGAAACAGAATGACGTCAGTATGCTGGTATTTTATCTGAGTAACTAGCAGCAGCTGTGTGAACTATGTTAGAGGCTGTGATCGTTTCCAGTTTGTTCTCTAAAACCTGACTGACTGCAGATAAACACTGAGTCATAAGAGCATCAACTCAAGTCTGCTGAGGAGGTCGGAGGTTTACTAACTTAACACCTTCACCGTCTGTCCTGTTTGTTCATATGTGGGGAGAGAACTACGAGTACACGATGAGGAAGATAAAAACGAAAGTCAATTATAAAGAAGCGTTTCAACTGAGACACAAACGCAGGTTCGTGGACCCGTTCAGGCTCAATCTGATTAAATTCATCTGACATTAAAACACGTCCGGACTGTAACTGGGACAATGACCGAAACAAGAAGTTTAAAGAAGCAGAACTAACATTGGTATATTCCTGGGTAGTAAACACTGGTTATAAATAGAGTTTCTTTCCTCTGGTGTTTTTATAGGTTTTATGTGAATGAAAGTTAAAAAGCCAAAGGGAGCTCATTCCTCTGTCCACAGAAAACCATGAAGCTCCTTGTCAGTCGTCTGGCTGATAGTTCTGCATCATCATGATGTAAAAGTGAGAGCGGAGGCCGACATTTACACAACGCAAAGACTTAACCTATAACTCATCCAGGAGAAACTTACAACGATACAAATGGTTGTAAACTTAGAAGTCGTTCTACACAACATTAGTTTAAAACCATCAGTTTGCCTTCATACTAAACATTTTTAAAAATCCAGTCCTTCAGCATAAATAACTTCAACGTTAAGATGTTTACATTTTATGCGTACAAAGTCAGCTGCTGCAGTAAAATCTACAGTACAGAAAGGTGTGTATTTGCAGTACTTCTCCACAGATCAACAAGCAGGTCACTACACCAGAATGAGACTTTTCAATAAAAACAAATATGAAAATCTGCAAAGAAAGATGGACTTACTTTCCACAGCGTGCACTGCAGAAAGAAGAGAGAAGAGTCACTATAATGACGCAGGTAGACAACAAACCACATGATGTTCATGTGTGTGAAGGGCTGCACTACTCTGACTACACGTTTTCTATGTTACGCATGCTCAATACTAAAACTATGAAGACATGAAGAGTGATGCAGGACGACACTACACTTGTAAAACTTACCTCAGAGGTAATAATAACTTTCTCAGTGGTTTCACAGTGTTGGAAGCTTGAATCAGGACGGTTTGATTTATACGCCCGTGATTTAACTTTAATCACACGAGAAAATCTCATCGAGCGGGATTATGTTTTCACTCTATTTTGTCAGAGTAATCATGCAGCCCTGAACACAGAGGGTTGGGGGGTTTAACACTTGATATCCAGTCCAGGCTAAACAGGGTTTAGGACCAAATCCTCAGCCAGGGTGATTCTTGTCTCTTGTTTCTGAGTTTGCTGAGTTTTCAAACATCACATCAATCAAAATAAATTCAGATTTACTGATCCCTCACAGAAATCACAGGATGATGTTGTGTTCACGGAACTTGAAAATTGCTTTTTAGCATCACACTTTTAAATCGTGGCACTTTTTAAATTGAAGCAGTCGTGAGTTCAGATTTATTTCCTCCACCAAGCAGGTCGTGTTTTCATCCCTGTCCGTTTGTTTGTCATCAGGATTCCGCAAATCTACCGAACTTAACAAGAGAATAATAAAAGTATCTTGATGTAAAGATATCAGGTGGCTTGATTGAATTTAACAGGACTGGTGGGTCTTGGTGGAGTTATGCGTTCTGCTGAGTGCTGCTCTAGTTTGTCTGTTCATTTCCTGTCCTCTACTTTATTTAGCGAACAGGAGAGCGGGACATTAAGCAGACACACAAACAGAACAGTCGAGACTAAATCACACAATGATGACAGAGTAAGAATCAACAACAGCAGTGAGAGGAAGAAACTAAAGGGATGGAATACAAATTAAAAAACGCAGAGAAAAGGTAAATTGAGGGTTTCTGAGCGAGCAACACAAACCATCATGTACTTCGCTGGAGGTGGAGAGGAACAGGGGAAATACGACCAGAGCAGCTCATCACGGCACAAACCAAGACAAATGTGTTTGTTTCTTTTTTTGAAGATTGTCGTTCAACATGTTTTTAACCAGAAGCATTAATTCTACGCAGGGACGATGCACAGAGTGCGTTTGTTTACCCTCTATAGTAAAGTAGGGGTTAGTGAATGAGTGGGTGAATTCAGACACAGCCTTTCATTACTGTTGGTAACAGACTTCCTGGTTGGTTAACGATAAGATGGCTGACACGTCGACGTCGAGGGTGCGAATCAGAAAATATGAGACAAGGTTTCACACTTCAGATGGATTTGTATTTGTGTGTTCAGGAGTAACAGCATCACTGCGGAACCTATGATCTGATCCTAAAGGTCACTACAAGTCGGGGCTACAGGAAACACCGAATAGAGAGAGCTGTGGTTGATCAGCTGCAGATCTCTGACGCCATGCTGCAGAAAGCGGAGGGTGTTCAGAAATCTTTGATTGGTTAGTTCGTGTGTGTGTGTATGAAGAGAGGGAACGGGCTGCAGGTCTTACCGTGGACGTGCGACTGCTGGAAACTTTTTCCTGGAGCAAAGTGGAAATTTCCTGCCACCTAGAGGAGAGAGAGTAAAAACAAATGATGTAAGGAAAAGAACATCTTAAAATCTCTTTCGCTTGTTTTCTACTCACAACGTTTTTCTGAACTAATAATAAAAAATAAGGAATCGCACCTTGTTGACCTCCAGGAAGCCATAAACCTGGCAGCCTTCATTCTTCTGCTCCTGCATCTTCTGAGTGAAGCCCTCCCTCTTACACTGCTCGATGGTGTCAGCGTTTTTAAATGCCCAGCCTCGCCGCCTGTAGGCCTCCCGCACGTCATCACAGGTGTTACAGCATCTGCGCACACACACACACACACACAGGGCAGAAACAAAGGCAGGTAAAAACAGGGTTACAGAGAAAACACAAAGACAGAGCGTGTCTGTGCGTCGGCGTCTTACTTGAGGTCTTCGGTCTCGGCTCCGTAACAGCTCTCACACCTGTTGGGGTCCAGTGTGCTCGGGTCAAACACTTCGCCATCGTCAGCCTTACCCAGTTCTACACAGAAACACAAAATCCCCATCATCAGTGTGATTATTGCGATTATCAACCCATATTTAACTTGAGCAGTGTGAAGTCAAACGTCACCGTGTTTATCCGCCTCTGTGGTGACAGGTTTGAGATCGATATCCAGCCGCTGTTTGAACAGATTGTGTTCGACGTCCAACTGCTGCTCACCAGCCACGTCCATCGCATCTATACTGAGATCTGAGGGAGCGAGACCAAAACGAATGAAGGAGGACGGAGGGTCGTTTATTTTTTTTTCAACAATGTGATGTCATCAACGTGACAGATCCACCAGCTACAGCAGCGGTACTCACAGGCGCAGGGCATGTGGGGGAAAATGACGTCAATGTTGATTTGGAGTTTGTCTCCTCGTGACGTGTCGACGTAAAGCTCGGGGTGAACCTGCAGAAAAACAAGAGCTGACACTGACGCACGGAGCATTTCACAGAGGAGATTTACTGTGAGTGCACGATAAATCTTTCCTTGAGTGATAGAAAATATACTTGCACTACATCCCATCGGTCAACATCAGCTTTGTAAATTGCCGCACTTGGTTTTTATTATCTGAGTTTACAAAATGTTTTGATTTCTGGGAAACAGGAACATTCGCAATGAATATATTACAATTCAATGCAAATGAATCTTTCGGACTTATCGTCAGGATTAATAACAGCGTCTGCTCCTGACTTCACGGTCACATGTCTCGACTGTGAAACTTCTGTGAGCAAAGGATGATTTTCACTGCGACTCATCAGACCGGTCCGACGGGAAACGTCTCTGGGCTGAAAGATGGTTAATGTTACCTGAAGTCAGCCCCTCCACTAAGAAGCTTATTTTTCCACACCCGCCTGTTTGCTTGTTGTTCAGGAGGATTTCACAAAAACTACTAAACGGATAAACTTCGAAGAGATCCAGAAATTGTTCTATGTTTCTTTATCATGAGGGTTCGATAACGACATCTTTGGAATAATTGCCAAAATGCTTTCAGCCGATACTGGATTTTAATATCAGCAATGGTCCAAAACATTTCATATCAGTCAGGCTCTAGTTTCAGTTTTGAAGCCACATGGAGAATCTCCTTCACCTGTAGCTTTGCAGATAATGAGGGTGAACGTACCTCTTTAGTGAGGTAGTACTGCAGCTCGGAGACGAACAGGATCAACATGATGATGCCGCTGATGATGGTCACTGCAGAGACACAGAGACGGTGTTCGTAAATCCCAGCTCCAACTCAGAGATTAAAGCAAACGCACTTCAGATAATCTCATTTCTGTTTATTTATTTTATGTAGAAGGTGTTTCTATCACTACAACGGAATAAATATCCAGTGTCCGACAGGAGCAGTTCCTCAACTGCCAGTGTTCTCATCTAGAAATGATAATTACATAATTACATGAACACATTTCACACGATTTTCACTTGTATGTGTATCTAAACATGGAGAAGAAGAGTTCTGTGTCAATTCTCCACATACTGCACGTGAAACGAGCTCCGAGAGAACTGTCCATCTACTGCGACCCTCGGGTCTTTTAAACCAATTACCTCTTTGCCACGACCTTTAGTTTAATCAAATAATGACTCATTTCTAACACTGCAACTCTTTTTGAGTATTTTTATTTTTAATTATACATTTATTTTACAAATTTTATTTATAAAGCATCTTGTTGAATTCTCTCAAGTAGATTTCAAGTAGATCTCAGCCGTGATACCCTGACAATCTTACGCACCGCCCTTTAAATCGCTGTTGAATTAACTTCCCTTGAATATTAATAAACGAGCTTCCTCCTCAGACGTCTTGGACCTGCACCAGTTTTAGTACATTCTCATTAACAATGAATCACAATGAATGTAAGAAATAATGAATCACAGTGAATTATAATTCCTATTTATCATTTTATCTAAGAACTGACCGTGATAATTACAAATTGCTGGTTATAATTTCCCACATTTACCAGTTTGTCTGCTGAAGAATTATTCAGTTCAGAATTCAGAATGAAATTCATATAATGTAAATAAACTAATCACTTACTTCAATAGTCACTGCAATTGTATTTTTTTTATTATCAATTGTTTAAATAAACCAATGTATTGTACACAGCTTATCTTTTATTATAGTTTCTTTAAATGTGTATCATCATTTATCAGTTTTACATTATTTCTAATCAACATAGTGTTTTACCTCATGTCGTGCTGCTCCCACATGATTTATCTACATGAGTCTTTTCACTCGCTGAGCTTTGTCTCTAAGTTGTGTTGTTACTCATTCTACATGTCTGATTAGTATTTGGTACACACTGCTTGTGTGTGTGTGTGTGTGTGTGTGTGTGTTGACTTTAACAAGTCAAGTTATTTGAATTGCAGGTTGACATTTAAAGAAAAAGAAATATAAAACCTGGCCAAGGACAACAGATGGAAATGAGCCTGTCGAGCTGCCTCTGGCTCATTTCCAGTCATGTTGCTGTTGATTCGCGAGCAGTGTCAAATAAACCAATAAATCCAATTCAAGCCAAATTAAAATGTTTTTTAAAAAAACCCTGCAGTCGTGACGTTGTGTTCAGAACAAACAGAAAAGTGAACCTGGACATTCTCTCTGATTTGAATGATCCTGACGTCACGCACGCGCTGCAGCGGAGGTGTGAATGTTTCCTGCGTGTGTCCGGATGGATCCGCGGACACAAAGGTTCCAAACATCCGGTGACTGAGCGTATGTGAACTGTTTAATGACCAGTCACGACCAAAACATTACAATCAGTCAGTTAGCCTTGTTGTTAGCCTCTGGAGCTAACACCCCCCCCCCGTGTGTGTGTGTGTGTGTGTGTGTGGAGCCTCTCACCGGTCGCCCCTCCCCACGTCTTCACCCGGAAATCCTCCAGGGTTTTGGGGTAAGCGTCAAACTGCTTGAGTTTGTTCAGCGCGTCCATTTCGAGGAGCAGAGAATCGCCGCAGGACGAGAGCTACCGACAGAGTTACCGACAGAGTCCCCGCGCCGCTCCGGACACCGTCGGCTGCTTCCACTTCCGGGACACACGCGCACACGTGGGCGCGGCTCCGCCAATCGCAGGCCGCCGCGTCACCTCACCTCTTATCTCAAGTCAAGGTTTTTTTTTTATTTTTTATTTTTTATTTTTATCAAAGTTGAATTAATGTCAGAGATGAAATGAATAAAACTTAACGAACAGAAGGATCTGACTCAAGTTTACATACTTTTAATAGTTTAATTAGACTTTGTACAGTTTAGAAAACAGAAAACTATTCACATAATAAGACAAACATATATATATATATATATATATATATATATATATATATATAATATCACAGAGAGAGATTCAGAGCAGAGCTCATTACGACAAAGCTTAATGTCCCAAAAAGATCAAGTTTTCATGGCAACGGATTTAAATAATTCCTCTGAGTTAGTGACAATCAGAGAGAAGCTGTTCAGGCAACACCAAACCCTGAAATAAAAATAAGACAAGACAGAGAAGCAGCTGGGGTGTGAAAATGTCAAAGTTATTTGAGGCTTTAAAAGCAAACAAAGAAAGAGTCCAGAGAAAGAGGAAGAATGATGATGAGTGAAGTGGACGCTCACAGTCGTGCACATGATCCGAAACAGTCCCAATGATAAAAGTTCCTCGGCATCACTCGTCCACCTGAAGCTGGAGACGAGAGGCGAGCTGCTGGGAGAGATCCAGGTCGCCCTCTCCCACGTCCCGCTTGACCTTCAGTTGACCTACGACCTGGTGTCTGACCCCGAGGTCGGCCACGGCCGTCTGGACCAGCTGCAGACGGGTTTCTCTGAGCGAACGCCTCATTTTGGCTCGTCGGTTCTGAAACCAGATCTGAGAGGAAGACAGAGGACAAACTATACGTCAGAAAAAAGCAACTAGTCATAAAGTAGATAAATGATTTCATGTAATTATTCAGTTAATTTTGTGGATAAACAGATTATAAACAGACGACTTTGTGAGGTGTAGTTTGAAGCAGCAAAGTTAGTAGACAGTGTTTTTTTAAATTTCAAAATGAAATAGTGTGTTTTTTTTCCTCATCGAGTGTCAAGAAGAGAAGATAACGCTCTTTGTACAGATCGTTCAGCCTGTGAGGAAAATTGTGATGTGTGAAAATGGGCAATATAAATCAAAATGTACTCATTGATTGATTGATTGATTGATTGGTTGATTGATTGAACCTGTATTCGGTCCTCGTCCAGGTTGAGTCTCCCTGCCAGCTGCTCCCTCAGCTGGATGCCTGGGTAACAGTTCACCTGAAACACTGTCTCCAGGACATTCACCTGCAGGACACACACACACACACACACACACACACACACAGATTTATCAGAGTGAATGATTGAATTATCAGCTGATCGATTGATTGATCAGATGATCAGGTGATTACCTGGCTGTTGGTGAAGGCAGTGCGTGGTCTGCGTCCCACATACCAGTTGGATGTCGACCTGTGAGAGTTCATATGTTGTTGTTCTTGTTGTGTGTAACAGTGTTGATGTTTGGAGCCGAGACTGTTTCCTCTGTTCTCCTTCTCTGCTCCGACCTCTGGGTGGATGAGAGAATATTAAATAAAAGAGCAGAATGTCAAACATTTACCACTTTTTATAATTAAAATATGAGAAATAATTAATTTACAAAACACTGACAGAACGTTTACAAGGTTTGGCTGAAAAGATTGATTTGTTTTTCGACAAAATCTAATTTAACACAAACATACATATTTTCTAGTAGGTTAAAACTACTCTGTTAAAACAACTCTGTTAAAACAACTCTGTTAAAACTACTCTTTTAAAACTACTCTGTTAAAACTATTCTGTTAAAACAACTCTGGGATTTAGTTTTTGTTTGTAGTAAAATGTATTTTACTACAGTGAGGCAATAACTTAAACATTTAATGGAGCAGCTCAAGAAACTAAATAAGCTTAAATTAGTTTTCATGGTTTTTCTGTTGCCCACAAAAATAACAAAATAAAAATATATCAGTAGAATATTATTCATATTTTGGAAAACGTAAATTACTAGACTGCAAAAACTTAAAGCAGTACTGCAGTACTATAAGAACAGAAGGCTAAATAAAAAAAACTCAACACACAGAGAATCCTGCAAACTAAGACTCTGACTGAGAGATGAGAAAAATAAAAAGTATTAAAGTGACAAACCAATGATAAAGATAGAAGTGAATAACAGGTACGTCCTAAACAAAACTACATGTGGGTGTTAACAAGCCAAAATAGAAAATTTGGAAATAAACTGTCTTTTAAAAAACAGCTTTCACTGAAAAAAAGTCACAAGACTTATTTTTAAAACTTAGCTAAAGTGATGGAGTGAGAATAGGATCCAAATTCAAAACGTAAGCCCCTCACCTGCCCACGGTCTGTGGAGTTTCAGACAGTTTCCCGGTCTTTCCAGCTCCGAACCCAGAATCCAATCAATGGAAAATACTAATCCGGGAGCCAGAGCGGACGCCATGACGACTGATCAATAAACGGCAAAAAGTGTGATTCAACCAAAACAAAGTTATTCTGATTCCTGGGGAAAATAAGTTCCGTGCATTGATTTTCTTCGAAGTAAAAATCTCCCAGACTCTGTAGCTGCTTTACTTTGGGTCCGCGGGACAAACTGACCTGGGAGGTGAGCTGCTGGTTCGATGTGAGGAACAAGAGAAGCAGCAGGAAGACGAACTGCTTTAAAAAGGAGTGGAGGATTTACACTGGCCACCAATTAGAATTAAGAAGTGGTTTTCCATGTGAATAAGATTCCCTGAGGTTCCATACAGCAGCTAATCTCTGCTGAGTATGTGAGTGACTTAGAGGCAGCTTGGATTTAAATGTTTTAGTTTCACGATCGAACGCCACAAATCTGCAGAAGGGGAGAGAATTTTTAAATTTTTTACAAGAGAATTAAAAAGTTAAGTGTGCAAGTGATGCACAACGTGTGTGTCTGTGTCTGTTTCCCCTCAGGTGATTTTCTGTGTGTGAGATTAGTGGAGAGGAGTCTTTTTTTAAAAACCTGCCACCATGACACAAACACAAAAGCTGAATCTCCTCCTTTTCTTCTGAATTACCAAAGTAGAAAATCAATTTTCTGTTTTCACACTAAAAAACACGTCCATCCCTCCGTCACAGGGCCGCAGCTGAGTTTAAACTAATAATAATGATAATGGCGGCAATAATAACGATGATCCACTAACGCCATTAGCCTAATCTGTGTGTGTTGTGATGCAGATGAGGTTTGTAATAGCGTCTGAATGCAGGTTGGAGCAGCAGGGAGGAAACGCTTTTCAGAACCAGATTAGCTCCTGTAATGAAGGCCCGCAGCGGCTTCAAACCAGCAGCACACTTGTTTATTTATCCCTCAATGAAAGGTGGGACGCACGTGAAGGATGTGACGACTGCAGGCAAAGAGGAAGGCCGCCTGAACTCGGAGGGAATGAGGAGAATGGTACACTCACTCATTTTCTTCCCGGGATAAGATGAGAGGATCGTTATTAATCAAGATTCCTTTATTGTTACGTCTCATTTTTCTTGTATTGAACCGAACTTTTAAGTAGAATAAAGTAGAATTTCATTCCTCCGTCGAGGTCCAACAGTTTCCTCACAGTCAGTCAAGCTGCAGCACATTACGCACACTCACAGATATCAGTCCTCTAAATGTGTTTGATTTATTTCACCAGGAAACATGAAAACTGTGAAAATTTTGAAAACCGCACAAACCTCATCATGCGAGAGAAAGTGAAGGAGCTCATTCATTTCTGGTGCCGACCAAGAAATGTTTTTATCTTTCTAGTAGTTTTCTTTAATCTTTTCCTTGAGTTCCCAGGAAACAATTCATGGATCTTGATGAAAAAAAGGAACATTTGGAGGACTGATGTCGATGAGGTGAATTAGCTGCAGCTTTAGTTTGAGGTTTGAACGAGCTCTTCTCTGTGACATCCTGGTTTTATTCTTTCAATATAAAATTAATTTACATTGGTGGACTATGCTGAGTGTCTGAGTTTGCACCGGACATTTTGTGAGGTTCCATAAGAAATTTCCATAAGGAACTCTGGAGATATCACGTTCCCGGGAATGGGACGGACACTGTCTGCCACGGAGGCGTAAAAAGAACATTTCATCCTAATTCACATTATGGACAAATAAATATTCCTGCTGTCTGAAAGGTGTGACACCTGTCTGTTGTGTTAAGGCAGTAATACTTCTGCCACCTACTGGCCACTGTCTTGATGCTGGGGTCTGGGTGTCAAACAAATGCTCACCTCATAGCAAAGTTTGTTCAGTTCACCAATTTATTTAATATGTACACGATAAATGAGTAAATATAGATTCTACAAGTTGCCCAGAAATGATCAGAAAGACAAAAGCAGCACTGGTAACATCTCCAAAACCAAAACAAAGCATCACACAGCAAAGTTTCATTTAACATAATTTATTTTGTACAGTAAAACAGAGGTTCAGAGGTTGCGTTGAATCCACTGAGTGCCTTTGTGGAGAGGACAGAGGAGGATGGAAATACATACAACCAGAAGGTTTGAAACTTTTGAGGTCAACCATTTAACTCTGCTCTCGTGTGTTTACCGAGTATCTTACAAAGATACAAAGACAGGCAATCGTTGAAGCGTCACTTGATAGTGACAATGTGATATTGAGACGTGAACTGCTGCCAGCAATGACTCGATGCAGATCAAACAAACATAAACTGGGTGCGTTCAAGAACGCCACAACTCTCTGACACAAACGTGCAGCACAAGATAAAATAAACTCTGACAACTGGTTCTCCCATGCCAACAACTGAAAAAGGCATTTTACTGTGAGGAGACTTCTACTATATATGTATAACCTTATTTCTCTTTCCCCTCTTGAAAAGGCATGAGTGTGTGTCAGTTGTTCTGTGTCCGTAAGATCATCGTGAGGTGAATGTTGTGGGGTCTTTGAACGCAGCCTTCTCTTCTGGTAAGTTTTAGGCCCAGATCGGGGGGGGGGGGGGTGGTTGTTTCCGTTTACTTAGGAGGCCTGTAGGCGATCTTTCTGCTCTTCAGCACAGACCACCTGTGTCTCTTCATGTAGTAGAGCAGAGGGACGATGATGGCTGAGCCCAACAGCAACTGAAAGAAGCAGAAATATTCTCAGGTTGTTTTTGTTCCATTGTGTCTCAGACTAGTCTAAAAAATAAAAAATACTTCGTCAACACATAACGTTGAATAAAATGAGAAATCATTTAGATCACGTGTCTGATGCCGTACCTTCAATCCCATGCGTTTGCGTTGGTCGTGCTCCGGCTCGGCAGCCCACCTCAAGAAGGTGCATACATCCTTAGCAACCTGGCTCATGGTGGCAGGGGTTCCTATGGCAACAGACACCAGACAACCATCAACACCATCGTTTCTTCTATCACAGTATTTTTACAGACCACTATCAAATCACATCTGGACTGATTGATCACAGGGCAAACTACTTCAGATGGTCTGATGTGCTCCTACTCTATGTTTTCAATATGTCACCGTACCATCATCATATTCCAGGATCTCGTTGTAGATGGGTGGGGCCATGCCGATGGCCTGGCCGGGGAAGTAGGGGTTGTAGTAGAGTCCCTCTCTCACAGCAACTCCAGCTGGAGGCTCACAGTATCCTGTCAGCAGGCTGAACACGTAGTCCTCTCCTCCATGTCTGAGCAGAGACACAGACGATCATCAAGGATGTGACATTAAACTGTTTTGACTTAAAGCAACAATAAGTTAAATTTGACTCCAGCGTTGGATGTGAAATTTCCTGAGACTGTGTTCAAACCCTTTGAAAATGTAATTCTAAGCTAGTTGCAGATTGAGTCGGGCTTCTGTTACCTAGCATTGACAATGTAGCTGAGGTCTGGAGGCAGGGCTCCGTTGTTGGCAGCCCGAGCCGCCTCAGGGTTGGAGTAGGGCTTAGGGAAGTAGTCTGATGGCTTTCCTTGCCGAGTGAACATCTCTCCGCTCTCATCAGGGCCGTCCACTACCTCAACCTGGAAGCAACACACAGGACATTTTTAAAACCAACAACCTAGAAATGTAAGAGCAGATACAGCCAGGTGTCGCCACCTACTGCCAGAACTTTGTCTCTACATCTAATAACATTAAAATATGTCTACTATTCCATTCAAAGACTGTGTTTGATGATCCACTTGAAGCGGCTCCACCCTGAATGCTCCAATTCGTATGCTAAGGTACAAACACTCACCTCCTCAGCGATGACCTTGACCTCTGCCTCTGTGTGCGACACTCCGACCAGGTTTCTGAAGGCCAGGTACTCCATACTGTGGCAGGCCGAACACACCTGCTTATACACCTGGTAACCACGACGAATACTGTGGTCGCAGAAAGAGACAGAAAGAATACGGAGAAGCAGTTAAAATACAGTTAGTGAATTCATTTGTCTGTACCGAGAACTAAGGAGTGTGAGTGTCCATCCATCCTACCTAGCGTGGTCCAGAGAGGACAGAGGTCCAGCGTGGCTCCAGGGGTACTGAGGAGGGTGGAGCTCCAGGTCAGATGCTTTGACGGCCTGGTGCAGCATCAGAGCGAGCCCTGCCCCGCCAGCCGTGACCACACCCAGCGTTGTAAGGGCGACCTTCTTGTTCCTCGGCAGGCTGGCGAAGGACATGTTGGCCTGGATGAAATGAGAAGCGTATTAATTGTCGATTCAAGTAAAAACCTAATAACCTAAAACCTAACGTGGGATGTTTTTCACAGACTTCTTAAAGTTCAACGCCCAAACTTAAAGAACGTGGACTTTAAGAGTTCTGACAAACGACTAATAATTATTTACATCATTCATTATTTTCTGCTGATTCATCCTGCTTGTCCGACCAACAGTCTGAGACCAGAGAGATTCTGATGAATAGAACACAAGTAAAAGAAGAGCAGACAGATGCCAAACTTCAGAGGCTGAAAGTAGAAATGGTTCAATATTTTTTTGCTTTAAAATAAAATACTTGACTAAAAGAATCAGCCCATTCAGCTATTGAAGGTGTGCTGACGTCTCTTGAGTTTTCCACATGACAAACAAAGAGTTCAAATAAGGACACAGCTTTAGTGTCTGAATAACCATTAAAGGAATCTGGTAACTACAATGCCCTTGAATATAGCAAGTGCTTGTGGCGCGCAAGCTGGGCGTCCTTATGAAACTGCCTTTCACTGGTGCTTCTGTAACCAGCAGCAGAAGTAGCACGACAGCATCCCTGCACCAGTGCTCAAACACACACACACACACACATTCTTCAATCTCTAGCCTGTGATCACACTGCTACCAATCTATATATTTACATGAGTTCAGTTAGTGATTATATATATGATTAGAAGTTTAATCAACGTGTGAACATAGAACAGATAAAGGCAACAGATCAGCGACTGCACACCAACAACCATGAGCGATGTGTAACTCAAACAAGAGCTTCCATTTGCTTGCTTGCACCTGAATGTTACGTCTGAGTCTGAGAAACTGACTGTTCATACATTTATGAGAGGTCTCCCATCACCTTCTTTCCCAGGAGGTTCAGGTATTGACAGAGATTTTTGGGATGATGTCATAATAACAAAAACAGGGGTCAATCAGAACAGGAAGATTCTGATCAACCAAAACAAACCAAGAAGCTCAGACCCGGACGGGACTTTGATTTCCACGGTAAAGAAAATGCATAACGAGTAACGATGTGATATCTGGATATGAAAGGTTATTTGGATGTGAAATCACCTATTGGGACAAGACATTTTGTGCTATAAATCCAGATTTACTTGGCAGTGATTGGCTGGTGATGCATTAGATTTGATCGTTTTAAACAAAGAAAGTGATTTGTTTGCACTAGGACTTAATTATTTTTCTTCTTATGAGCATAGGATTTACAGGGAGCTCTGAGAGTCTTCTGCAAAATGATTACTTTTACTTCATGATACTTCATACACCACAGTCTCTAGAGTATATTGCTTTGGGAGAAACTTGCACTTATAGTTTTTAATTGTACCGTAGCTTCTTTTAGATCAGTGCAAGTATCAGAGAACAACATCTGGCCGCAACAAACACTCTCCAGAGCAGCGAGGACGCGTCAGATCGCTCTCAGGATGTAAACTAACTTCACGGACAAAGGAAACATCAGTGGACACGACTGAACGGGCTCCTCTTCACCGGAAGTCCTCTCAGTCCTTGAAATGCTAACACGCTTAGCAAGCGGATTAGCTCGGCTACACGTTCCTTTACTTCTACTGAGCGTTGTTTATAATAGATGGACATTTTTTATAAACACCGCGGTATATTTATAAACACACTCTCCGGTGTGAGCGCGTGTAACCGTGAATCATCGGCTGACGTAGAAGGTTCACTTCACCGGAAAAGACCATTAGCCGGCTACTTGACTCCGAGGAACGAGTTTAGCTCAGCGGCTAGCTTGTTACTCACAGCGGGTAACACCGGGTTGTAAACGACCGTGAAGGTTGTGTTGTGTGGATTCTAATCTCCGAATCCTCCTGCTCCGCATGAGAACAATGTTATGTCTCAGGAAATGTCCCCAGAACCACCACGGACATCCCGAATATCAGTGGACACACGAGTGACCTTGTCTCACCCCGCTGACAGAGACCAGGCTAACGTTAGCTCGATGCTAAGGACGCCCCCCCCCCCCCACCGCGGCTGCGTTACTCTTCTAACAAAACACAATCTGCTCTGTGCGGGACACAGAGACAGACCTCCGCCGTCTCACCTTGGACGTCTTGATGGCTCTCGGCGAACCGAGCAGGGCTCTCCCGCTCCCCGATAGCACCGCGACTCGTAGGGCCGCCATCTTGTCTGCGGATCTGAGAGGAGCCGCGAGGAGCCGACAGGAGCCGGAGACACGAGGCTTCCGGGCGCGTTCCTTCAAAATAAAAACAGCCACGTGTTAAGCGAACTAACTTTTTATTTCCACGCGACGTCCCGGCTGCCACTGACACAATAAAACACCCCCTCTCTCCTCATTGTTATTCTTATTGTTATTCTTATTCTTATTACTATCCAGTATGTCAAACTGTGAAAGCAGTGTCAGTGGTGTTATGAGGTTTAAATGTATTATTTAAGTTAAAGCAGTAATATCAAAATATGAAATATGCTGCAAGCAAATGTCCCGGATTACATTTATAAAAAAAAATCAAAATTACAGTTCAAAATGATTATTATTATTATTATTATTGAAGCGTCAAGTCTGCTCTCATTGTGAAGACAGTCTCCACCTTCCGGAACTACTTGAGCTAATTGTGTCTGTCTTGCAGTGAATCTTACACAACCTGGATTTACACAAGTGTTATTGTGTTGATTTCGTAACACGTTCCCAGATCCACTAATTAACGAGTTCATTAAGTGTGTGACGTGTCAGTGATGCGAAGGTGATGCTGTGTCAAACGTTCCAGATGAGAAGTTTCGTGAGGCTTCATGACATTTGACCCAGATTGTGAAGCTCCACAGTTTGATGATTTAAAATGCTGCCCCCGTGTGTCAGGTCTATTTGAAGCTCGTTCTTTAAACGAGAGCACGAGGACGAGTGGACTCATCATCAGACCTTGACCTGAAGAGAAACTTTATTATAACACAGAACACATGACATCACAAACAGACCCAACCCACATCTGAGGATGTTATAACACGAGTTCTACAGAAGGTGGAAGCACAGCATCAAAAAATAAAACTGAGAGGTAACACTCACAAGCAATTTATTAGGAACACCTGTATGACTGCATCAAATGTGATGTCAGTCACTCTGAGTGTTGATGTCAGCAGAAACTCCCTGTGGATGACGAAGGAGAGATTCTTATTTTCTGTTTTGGTCTTTTCTAACCTGAATTTTGTGCTTAATCTTTGTTATCCAGTGTAAAACAAAAGAAAAGGGGTAAACGCTAAACATCCTCCTGTTGTACACTGAGGTTAAATTAACCCAGATGTCGCCATTTTGAGTTTATGACTTAATTTGGAGCCAGAGTCGGTGCAGTCGTGATAGTGATCGAGGTCCTGCCGCTACAAGCTTTATAACTTTATAGTTTGGTTCCATGTCCCAGCTACAAACATGGAGGAGATGGGGTTTACGAACACGCTAACATTATAGACGGAATAGATCAGACTCGAAAATATATTTTCTAGTGGCCATTATTTGTAATACAACTTAAGGACAATCCAAAAAGAAGCCAAATTGTATCACAGGAACAAAACCGATTATTTAATACATCCCCTAATGTGAAGATAAATGCTGGACAGCAAATGAAAAGAAAGATGTTGCATGTAACGTGAGCAGCTCGTGCTGATAAAAGTAGGAATTGAAGACATAAAATGAAACAAAAAATACTCAAAAGTATTTTCAAAAACTTTCAAACAGATGTAGAACCGTCACAAGTTCAAATCCACTGGAGACACGAGCAGAAAACTACAATCAAAATACTGAAATATTAAGATGGATAAAAACACTGCGCTCGTTTGAATGAGTTGAAGTTGGACTGTAGTGAAAGTGCAGATGGATGTTTCCTGTTTGACAGCAGGTAGGTGATAAACTATTTATCAGCCCCAGTGGTGGTGACTGTCATTCCTGTCATGTTAGCTTGACAGGAGGTCTTTTCTGTGGACGTGCTGTGCATACGACAACTGCAGCTTCAGTGAGTGACAACTGCTGTGACCTTGAATAAAAGAGTGAAACATGCAAAACAACTAACTTTACTTCTCTGTCCTGAAAAGGTTTGTTTTTCATACAAGGCCGCAGCTCGTGAATCCAAGTAGGAATGAATGCCGTCTGTTTCAGGTCTTCATTTTCTAGTTCTGTCCATCTTTTCCATTGACTGTTTACAGCCGCACTTCCTCCCACGGTCCATTAATGAAGCTAATTAATGAAGCTAATTAATGAAGCTAATACGAAATCTACCATTTGGAGAAGGTGTCTGAGCAGCAGCGATCGGGGGATGGATCCACGGTAGCGAGGTCCCGTCGATAAACACGTTCAACCAGTCGTTACTCAAGGTACATTCTTAACAGATTACAGTCTACATACCATCAGCTCTGTTTCACCAGCGACTTTACCTCAATGATATGGTTAAACCCATGAATCAACTTTCATTCTAACAATTAGACTTCTGACTTCTGGGCTTCACTCTCAAAAATTACAGACCTGTTTCAAAACTCTCGTTCTTATGCGAGATCCTTGAAAAAGCTGCACCTGACAGACAATAACTTATTTCAAACATTGAAATCTGGATAAAAAACCCAAATCCACATCAGTGTTGTGATGTTGAAACCTAAAAACATCAGTTGTGTTCTGTGAGGCCGGAGTCCTGAGAGACCAAAGTTTTCAATCAGCATGAAAATTGTTCCGTCTGTGCTAAGAGATGAGATGTGTACTTAGAATGTGAAGAGATGAGCAATCAAACAGCTCAAGTAAGTGATGTATTTGCACATTTGAATGGTTTTAGGCTTTGTCTGAAGTTTCTCTTCATCATTCAAATCCTCTCTGAGAATTGTTCCATCACATTGTGTGTGTGTGTGTGTGTAACAATAACTGAATACACTCTCCATGATGGAGTCGTGAAGACAGAGGTTTTTTTATTGTCAATGTGGAACAGATTCACACGCTGGTGAGCAGAGCTGACAGACGACGTAATTGTCTCCGATTTTCTTTAATGGCTGCCGTGGACATGCTATGTAATTATAGACATGTCGGCTGTCGTGAAGATTACAGGCTGCACACGAGTCTCAGTGTGTCGTGTGTGTGTGTGTGTGTCTGTGACAGTGAGTGTAAGTGAAGACGCCTGTGTGTTCATCATGTGCTCTTCACTCGTGTCGTGTCAGATGCTGAAGTCCCAGCGAGCGGCTCCTTGACAGACAAATGCTGCGACATCTGATGCATTAATTATCCTGATGTGTGCAGATGAAGAGGCTGCAGTGGTGGCGTCTGAAAAGAGAAGTGACGTCTCTCTGCATATGTTGGTTTTTCAGCCACAAAGGTGCAGAGTTTTGTCCCAGACGTCCTCACTGGGGACAGTATAAGAGTCAGAATAAGTAGGTTTGCACAGATTGATTTTCAAAGAGACAATTCTTCATTAAAATGTGTCATAACAACTTATATATTTTACCTTTGTCTTAGATTATCCAAAAGGTTTCCAACAATTTTCAAACCTAGACAAATCCACAATGTTAGTCAATCTAACGAGATGTTTTATTTCCTTTGAATTGCGTCACATCCTCTGTCCTAGTGGCTCTGTCCGTCTCTGTAAAAGGAAAAACACGCTGACGAGCCATTTAGCCAATCGACTGTTTCTCTTTCCAGTATTTCTTTTGTATGATGGTTTCGAGATTTACTCCCAGTAAAGTGCAAATTCCCAGCAGAACCCAGCGGCTCTAATGTCCATAAAACACTTCACTGTCCTCAGACTGTCCAACGCTGCAGCTCGTCTCCTGTCTCTTCAAGGCCGGCCTCCTGATAAGGCCCAGTTTGTTCTGATTGGCCAGCTGGAACACTCTGGCTTTATTGGGGGCGGTATCGGATGAGCTGCTGATATAATAACATCATATTAAATGCAGTGTTGAAGCAAAATTCATATTTTTAAAACCAGTATTTGTTTAGTCAACTTCTTCACCTGATTGGCCTTTTAACTCAATTTTATAATCACAAAACACAACACACATCATATGTCTCCTTTATGATTCCTTGGAGAAAAATCCTATTTAAATAAAGTTTATTTGGAATTGTTTTCTTGAATATTGAACTCCATGTTGAAATGTAACAGAAATCTGATTATTTGATGACACAGTGATGTTTATCTCTTAAACATTGATGCCTGCGTCTGTTTGTTTCTGCTGTCACAAGCATAAAAAGCTACTTCAAAATAACGTATATACATGTAGAGCACGTGATCAGATACGAGCACCCGATGCACCGTTTCCCTCTGAGGCCTCACGAAGTCACTTCCACTGAATCCTCTGTGACGTCCTTCTGCTTGAAGTTGTGTTTATGTTCAGAGCCTGTGATCTGAGTCTGACATCATGAAGCAGCATTAGTGGATCATTAAACTGATGCATTATATCTTATGCATCATTTTCTTTGTGCTTCATATCTTTCAAGTTGTTTCTACAGTGAATCTCGTCTCTTAAAAGCCTTTTTTAAACTGCTCTTCAGCTCAGTCTTTATTTTTCAATGATCTCTCTTTGCTCAGCCTTGGATGTTCGACTCTCAAATTTACAAAACGATGAATAAAGCACATTAATTATCCTCCTGCAGAACAGCCATTTACATTCTGATACACATTGCAATCCTTCAACGTTTGAGAAATAAGAAAAAGGACAGACTTCACGACTTCACTCCGATAAGTCCATGAGCCTCGTACCATATGACGTTGGCTGTCAATCAGACAGTATCCACGCCCCAATACGTTCATTACATCATGCTGTATTGAAGAAGACATGAAACTACAGATTGAGACATAAACTACAGCAGAAAATGTTTATACATGTATACACATACATACATTTATACATCATTTTCTCGTAGACGTACACAGAAACCGATTCGATTTCATTGCCTTAACTTTCCAGTCTGTGCACGTGCATCAAATATAAAGGCAGAGTCAACCTTCTCACTCCGTCAATCTCCTTTCATAATAGTGCGATAGAAAGAATACGTTTTCCAGAAAACACACAGCACATGCACAACTGCACACACGTGAAAGATTGTTAAGTGCACACACAAACATCCTTGTACCTGTGACCTTAGACTGCAGAGTTACACAACCTTCATAGTTGAGCAGCTCGCCCTGATCAATACATTGATGAGTGATGCAAACTGTGGTCCACACAGCCTCCTTGAAACTAATGAACTGGTCATTGTGCATTCGTGACCTTGATGTATTCTTCATTCAGTCCAGAAGAGTGAGCATCAAACCGTCTCCTCCCGCCACCTCCCATGACGCGGAGTCATTAAACCTCTGCTTTCTAAGATGAGCGCCGCGTGGGGGGAGGAGAGGTGGGGCAACCTGAGCAGGGAGGGGGTGAGGAAGCTGCTGGAGATGGGTTAAGGGGCTCCGGGCAGAGGTGAGGCCCTTTCAGTTTCTGGAGTGGTTTAATTTGTGAGTTTGTTGTTTCTGTTTTTCCCAAAAAGAAAATGTTTTATTCAGGAGGCAGAAAGAAAACAAGAAGAGCATGAGACTTTAATGAGAGTCAGACCCAGACAAGAGAACATGTTCACTTTCATGTGCTGAAGGATTTTCACTTTAGATTTATAACAAAAAGCTCGATAAACCTTTTACATGTCTGTGCTTCATGGCAGCCATAGATTATAACTTTATTATTAGTTTATACTCAGCGGATATTTAGCTTTATGTGTGTGAGGCACTTTGTAACCTTGTCCAGATTAGTGCTACACAAATAAAGTTATTATATTTTATTATTATTATATCTAGATGCCCTTGCAGAGACTTGGAACTTATTTTCTTTTAGATACTTAACGACTGGTAACTATCTTTATTATCACCATTACTTCTTACATTCAAAGTCAGTGAAAAAAACAAAACTAAAATAACAAAGTCAACACTTTCTCACATAATGTGTGATTCTGAATTTTCAGTTCACCAGTTGCTCTTAAACGAAACACGACTTGTGTGTTCGGACTTTCAGTCAAACTGCAGGAAGTTGACCCAGCGTTAAACATAAGAAGAAAAATGAGTGCAAGTGACTCCTTGGATTACTTCACCTATTTCATGTTTAAACAACCAGGACGCTCATTTTGCTGCTAGTAACACCGTTATGATTTTAAAGTGGCAACGACATTAAACCGACAACACAGCATACACTGTCTTATATGG
This sequence comes from Paralichthys olivaceus, assembly GCF_024713975.1. NCBI lineage: Eukaryota > Metazoa > Chordata > Actinopteri > Pleuronectiformes > Paralichthyidae > Paralichthys > Paralichthys olivaceus. The sequence goes on from NC_091094.1 coordinate 2,077,152, forward strand.
TGCGTTTCTTATATACCGTCTTCAGACCAATCAGTGTCGAGTACAGGTAGACGCAGGGTCGGTGATGACGACAGGACGCACGTATGTCAGACAAAATTACAATGTGAAACCGAAGCTAACCGAGTGGTGCAGTGGACTGCCCACGCTGAGAGAGATGTGATATATAAAAGATGGATACTCCAAACTAATAAGGCTCGAGATTTAACCTGGGGTTGTTTTTCCGAACCTTCTGTTTGGCTTTCGGTCTTAAATTGAATTGATTCAGAAGCATGTTTTATTGAGACGGGAGTAAAGACGGGATAGATCCGGGCGGCTGGAAGTCTGTGCTGGAGTGGGACTTGCTGTTGTTGTGATTAAGAATGCCATCGCTGAACCGTGGACATGCTGCAGACGAAGCTTGAATAAATGTAGAATCAGTTGGGTAATGGTGATAGAGGCGTTATGATGATGTACAACTTTTCAAAACTTTCCCCATTGATAGTCAGTGTAAGGATGAGTTCGCAAGACACAAGAAACTTCAACCTGAAGCTATTGGACCAGATTTCCAACTAATGATCTGTTTTATCAAACAAACACAGACACCCCGTCCACACGAAAAGATATTTAGCAAAACATACTTTCCTTTCGTGTTTGAGCCGCTCGTCCACATGCACATAGTGTTTTTCTGGAGTTTTTTCAAACGCCTCCCTAAGTGCAGGTTTTCAAAAACTCAGTGATGTGTACATCAACGAAACAATGACATCAGAGTTTACTTACTTTACTCAGGCCCACTGTTGCTTTGTGTAATCAGAACCTGTTTGTCAATATTTGGTTAGCACTACTGGGTAGAAATACAAGTTGGCAGCTAAATGTAGCATGTTGATCATGCTAACTTTAGTAAAAACTGACTGGACTGAAAGTAAAGTGGACGTAGACTTCAGATCCAGAAAGCAAAGCCAGGACGGAAGTCTGAAACCGGTATTTTCTAAAGTGACCAGCAGAGGGCGACTCCACTGGTTCTATGCAAAAATGACTCTACTTGTCATCTGATTTATAACGTCGGTAAAAACATTTAACAAGAGTTAATGTCTCAATCTCTAGTTTCAAGTCTTCCTCAGTGAAGCTGACGTTTATGTAGTAAATTAGCATTAAATGCTAAAGGGTGTTGATTCTGTGTGGCACACAGCTCGTAGCGTTTTCAGGTCGTAGGTGGGCGTGCAGTGTCCTCAAGCTCTCAGTCAGGCTCCACCCCCAGCTCCTCCAAACATGGTTACTTCTGGTTTCAAACACAAAAGGTGGTGCTGGACAAATACCAACTGGAGCCTTCAGAATGGCAGCTTACCAACCAGTGGGTGAGAATCCACAACGTGTGTCATGTTCGTGCTTAATTCAAGAGCAACGCACACATCAGCAGCGTCTTAATGTGCAACTGTCTCAGCGATGACACAAACAGCAGATCTTCTCTGTCGGTGTGGAACATCTGGTGTGTGCTCCAGGCATCAGATTTACCAATGTAACGTGATCTGGTGTGTGCCGTGTACAGTTTACAGGAACATCTGTGTCTCATGTAGTAATAACAGCTTTCTTTATCCCTAAAACACGTTTAATCCAACATTTAAAGCTCCAATAAAAAACATACATTTGAGCAGAATTTACAGAGTTTAAGTAAAAACCTAAATCCACCTGTGGCTAACTACTGTGTTCTGACACACTGTAAATAAAGATGGTCGACGAGTCTCCACTTCCTCCCCGTTTTACAAAAATTAAGCGAATATCTTCAGGATATGAGAGCTGCCATGTTGGACTGGTGACGTTCTTTACAGCCAGAGTTTCCTCCGTCGTGATTGTTGAGTGGAGCTGCAGCAGCGAGGCCCAGCTGATGTCACATGATCAACCAATCGTGAGTTAAACCAAGTTTTAACTTCTTCGAATAATTAATTCAAACCAAACTTCAGAAATCAGAGACTTTAACACTTGAACATACGTCAGTGGGATAAGAACTACCAAAAATGACCACGATGAAACTATTCAACGTGAACTCTGATATTTTACTTTGGCGCATGTCTCAGCTGCTAATGTGGAGGAGGTGGGGTCTATGACCTACACTGCAGTCAGCCACCAGGGGGCGATCAGGATGATTTGGCTTTACCTCTGGGCAGTCTATGGTCTCTACCAACCATAGTCGAGTCTCCACTTTTGTATTAATTATCAGTTATTCATATTAATCTATACTTTAATGTGAGTTTGCAGACGACACTTGGAGAAGCTCTTTGACCTGCAGTTCATTTGTCCAGAGAGCATTTCAATGTCTTTTACACATTTTCTTGAAAGCTTCTATTATGTTCTTTGCCTCTGCACAAGCCCATTGTTTCCCACTGATGATGAAAACACAGCTAAATAAATTATAGTGTTAACAAGGCTCAGCAATTTCCATTAACAGCTGGTAGTAAATTGTGCTTTTGTTGGGGACTTTTTTCTGTGGCGGATTAACACACACGCGGTGCTGTGATGACACAAACCATCATCGGAGACAAAAGCTGAAAGAGACGAGGTGGGAACCGGCTCATTCACACACTCAGGCTCACAGCAGGGGGGCGGAGGCTGCAGGGACGATGTCGATAGCGATTACGGGCGCGGGTTAAATCTCCTGCAGCTGCCGACAGACTGAACCTGAAGCGCTCTGCAGGCCGGCGTCACCTTGAACAGCCGACCTGCTGCCAATAATGCAACCTGACGGGGACGAGCAGCCGAGGAGAGGAAGACAAAAAGCCTCATGGTGCACTGACCTTTATCTGGTTTCTGCTTCTCACTCCTCTTCACTGGAGACAGACAGCAAGCCCAGAGCACCTCTTCAGTCAGCTCATTCAGTATACGTTTGATTCACACATCAGGAATGAATATTTCTCATATTATACATCACAACCATTTTCTCATGTGCTCTGAAAAAGAATGTTTCGTAAAATGGGACAAAACAGATCCTTTAATTCTGTCGCAGGGCTTAGGAACAGATCTTTGTGCAGCAGTGGGGGTGTAGTCCGACCGCCGGTCTCTACTTATGGTTGTTGTGAGTTTTTGGAGTGCAGACACACACTCGCTGCTCATGGTCCAGACCTTAGACACGTCTTCACCTCCTCCTATCGTACAGAAATGATGCCAACATTTCCAGGGGATGACTGCGGCCATCTTGCAGTGATGACGTGCAGGTGGAGCCACATTATCGAGGTCCTGCTCATGCTTGACCTTCTTGGCGGAGGTAGTTAAACGATTACTTTGTTTTATTTCTATTATCAGAATCGTACATATACATGTATATTCAGCCAAAGTGAAGAATATTCCCTGTTACTGAATTGTATGTGGTGTTTTTTTGTTCATGCCGGTCACAGTCTGACCTTTATTGATAAGTAATAGTATTTATCCAGCACCTGAACTTAGAGCAGAGGTCGCCAGCAGAAACACACACACACACACACACACACACACACACACACACACACACACACACACACACACACACACACACACACACACACTGTTGGGGGGACCAGCGGACTTATCAATACCCTCCTATCACATTTATCAATACTCCCCGCTGCTTGATAACATTATCAGATTCACTGATCAATACTCGACGCTGTTGTATCAAATTATAGCTCTTTGTTATCAATACCCAGGAGTGCGTGTGTTCAATCAGAGAGAAGGGCCGATCAATATCCGGCAGCTAACGCAGCCAATCCTGAGGCCTTATCAATGCCGGGCATGTTCCCTGACGCATGTTAATGCGCGTGGATCAATACTCTGCGCCGATGATAACGTTGCCTCCGGATCAGCAGATAGAGGCTCATGTACAGTAATGATACAGTTTGCGATTCAACCGGTGGTTGATTTATTTACAGCAGTGTGAGAGAACCGAACTTTGTTTCGAAGAACCGGTGCGAGACCTTCTCCCTGGAGCGTGCACTCGGGAACGCAAACCCTAGAGTGTACGAATGAATAAATGAATACATGTAGAAATGTATAAATAAATAAATACACGTGAATATACATGAATGGACCTTTTCATTAACGACATGTATTTATTTTTCATTTATTAATGTATTTAATTATTTCTTCCTGCGTATTTCTACTTATATCATTTTTTGTCATCGTCTATGTGTTTGACCTGGTGAAATGTGAAATCAGCATAATCTGGAACACACACGCACACACACGCACACACACACACACGCACACACACGCACACACATGCACACACACACACACTCACACACACACACACACAGTGTTTTTGGTCCCACATGATGAGTTCTGAGGATAGAGTGGGAAGTCGGTAATTCCTCCCTTGAGTCATGACACCTCATGGGAGCTGTATGAACGAAATGAGTCGGGTGAAAGAGAGATGGAGACCTGGAGAGAGAGAGAGAGAGAGAGTGAGAGTGTTAGGAGGTGAAGAAGTGAGAGAGGCTGTGAGAGAGGAGAGAGAAGGTCCCAGCTAATTACTCTGAGATAAATGCTGAGATGAGCATTTCTGCTGAGTACCTCTGAAACACGTGAGAGCGTCTTCATATCATTTGTCTTCCCAGGGTTACTCCAGTCTTTAGAATTTATCTCTGTACTTCAGCTGATTAATATCTGTCACATAAAATAACGAATGAATTCAAACAGCCATAAAGATCCAGTTATTTTTTAAGGCTTGACCCAAACTCATAATAGAAACCACCGGTCATGTTCAGACGGAAAAAAACCGACCTGCCGTTTCATTCCACTGAGAATGAAAGGAGGTGTTGATAACACGGTATAATGAGACGTCATCGGGGAAGATGCTGATTCCTGGTGAGATCCCTTTGAATCATGATGAGCATAATCCAACTGTTTATCATTGAACCCTGAAGCCAGAGGATAGAATGAACAGCTTTATAGAGCTGTTAAACTATATTATACATATTCCTTAGTCAAACAGATTTCCTCAGCTCACCGGATCCAACACGCCCACATTATCATCACTCGCCTCCTGCGTTGTTGCACGTGTTGGAGAATCTGCCATTTTTTAAACTGAAAGGACAGAAAACAATATGTCCAAGAGACATGGACGTCCACCTCCACCAGGACGACGTCCTGAGAAATCGTTGATTAATAATCGAGGAGCTTCTGTTTCTGTTTGTATGTTTGTTGGTTTGTATGTTTGTTGGTTTGTATGTTTGTTTGTATGTTTGTTGGTTTGTATGTTTGTTGGTTTGTATGTTTGTATGTTTGTTGGTTTGTATGTTTGTTGGTTTGTATGTTTGTTGGTTTGTATGTTTGTATGTTTGTTGGTTTGTTTGTTTGTTGGTTTGTATGTTTGTTGGTTTGTATGTTTGTTGGTTTGTTGGTTTGTATGTTTGTTGGTTTGTATGTTTGTTGGTTTGTATGTTAGTTGGTTGGTTTGTATGTTTGTTGGTTTGTATGTTTGTTGGTTTGTATGTTTGTTGGTTGGTTTGTATGTTTGTTTGTTGGTTTGTATGTTTGTTGGTTTGTATGTTTGTTGGTTTGTATGTTTGTTGGTTTGTATGTTTGTTGGTTTGTATGTTTGATGGTTGGTTTGTATGTTTTTTGGTTTGTTGGTTTGTATGTTTGTTGGTTGGTTTGTATGTTTGTTTGCTTGGAAGCAAGATTACCAAAAACAAATAAACAAATGTCCAACACGTGGTGGAAGGATGTGGTGGGTCATTAAATCGTGGTGCAGATCGGGACCAAGGGGAAGATCCAGGAATTTCTTTAATATTGTGAGATGGAACGTTTTCACTCCATCACTCGTGGATCTACATGACAACAAAAGTCCCCAACACCAAATTCTACCCGTTCACAAATATCAGTCTATCCAAAACAAATCTAATGAGTTCGACAATCTCCTGTTCTTCACAGACGAGCTCAGGAAAATGTCCAAACCCAATTTTCCATTCTCCGTATTAAAAGCAGGAGTGGAGCCTGAGATTAGATTTGTTCATTCTTGGCCTTCTCTCTTGTGATTTCTTCTTTTCTCTCTTCGTCTCTCCGCAGCGTCTCGTCTACAGTCTGCAGGTAGATAAACGCAGCCTTTCCCATTCTCGACCGCTCAGCCGAGTCGTTCTCTTCTCTCGGTCTTTTATGTGGAGCGGGGGGGCTTTTACTCAGAATAAATGACACCTCACGTCTCATCGCCTTCTCTCGGGATGAGGAAACGAGCTGCAGCTGGCTCCGGACGAAACTACGACGGATCGAGCGAGTAAATCAGTCCATCAATTCATCCCATTGATCTGGTGGTTTCTGAGAACTGCAGCTGTCGAGAAAGAGATGATGCACAAAGCGATTTGTTACCATCCGCGAAGAAGAAACATGAAAGACTAGATGACGGCGAGAAACTGAAGAAGAGAGAGAGTTAGGAGTGAGTGAGTGTTACAGAAATAATGAAAGAGAGACGCAAATGGGAGAGAATTCCACTTTCAATGTACTCCAGAGCTGGAGACACTGAAGTGTGTGAGAGAGAGAGTGTGTGTGTGTGTGTGTGTGTGTGTGTGTGTGCTCGTCTCACACTACCTGTAAGCTCTTATAGAGAGAGGTGAAATAGAGGGCAGACCACCATTCTGGAACTACCAAAGAAAAGACGTAGAACGAGAGAGGATTTGACAGACAGACAAAGAGAGTGATGGAGGGAGGGAGAGAGAGAGAGAGAGAGAGAGAGAGAGAGAGAGAGAGAGGAGATAAAAAGAGTGAGAATGGAAAATTGAGAGAGAGAAGAGAGAGGATGAGAGACGACACGTGGTGACAAGGTGAAGAGAGGAGAGCAGACAAGCTGCCACTGACATTCACATCTAAGGCAACCACATGGCCCTTCCATCACACACACACACACACACACACACACACACACACACACACACACACACACACACACACACACACAGTTCAGGTGAAGACCTGCTCTCACAGATAAAAGTCGGACAACCTGTCGTGCACCGACGTCAAGCAAGTCAAGTGGTCCCTTTCAGAGTGGGGTGAAGAGCTGGTCGTCATGGTAACAAGCGGACACTGTACACAATACAGTATAAAAAATACAACACGTAACGACACACTGCATTCGATTGTATAAAATAAACTGGACGGACGTTATACGTTTTCTTTACTTGCATCATCAAAAATGTTTCATTTTGTTTTCATTTTATTTTTAGCATCGCTCGTTGCCGTTTTGCTGCTTAACGTGAATAAAACTCAAACACTCATCCGTGAACATGAAAATCACCATTTACACAATAAAAGTGCTTATTCAAATAAAAATCTAAAAAACATTTTTAAAAGGAGGCAAAGACAAAAAAGAATACAGGAAAAATATATGAGGATGAATCAAGGTCAAACTTAAAAAGTGGAAACTCTCCAGCTTGTTTTAGGTCAAACTATATAAAATAACTTCTTGTTGTTTTTTTAAAACCTGCTCTTTGTTGATAAGATAATCAGATGATCAGATGATCGGATCTCCTCCTTTGTCTTTTTTAACTCCCTCCAAATAACGGCCTGGATTTGAACACGGCTGCTGCCAAACTCTCTGAAGTCTGCTTTTATTGTTTTATTCATTTCCATGGATCTACTTATTCTTATTTACAGAGTCACATTAAGACACACCAGAGTTCTTCTTCACGGAACAAAAGACCTAAACTCAGATCAGAAGCAACAACAGAAAAACAAGTAGAAACAAACTGCACGAAATGAGGTCACTCTGTGTGTGTGTGTGTGTGTGTGTGTGTGTGTGTGTGTGTGTGTGTGTGTGTGTGTGACTGTAAACAAAAAGAAGACGTTTTATTTCCTGACCTCTTTGTCGTCTCTCTCTTGCCTCCATTTAAATCAGATCGAATATAACGACGATCAACGCATCGTCCCTCTTTCCAGAAAAGAAGCCGAAATACCCTGGATGCTGAGACGGATCTCGTTGCTGAAGACGTCCTGATTGGTGCATTAATTAAAGGTAGTTTAGGGACAGATCAGAAAACAGATCACTGAACAAATCATTTCCAGCATCTTCAGCACACATATAAAAATAAACCCGTCTAACCTTCGGCCGCTATTTAAAATCTCAGGAACATCATGAGCTCGTGCTTTAAGGAAAAAAAGAGAAGCTTCGATTTGCATGAATATTTAAAACGTGGGTGAAATGTAACTCGTCTGTTTTAAAACAGACTGTTGATGGACTATAGATGTTTTCATGAATAAGTTAAATGTTTTCATTAATTATACGATGATGGAACAGAATCTGTGATACGTGTAATGTGGGTGAAATGTAAATATAAAGACTCTGGTCAGTTCAATGATTTTCTCCACTTATTTAAAGTTTCATCACGTCAGTTCTCCGACTGAACTTGAAAAATGTCCCTGGGAACTCTTGCATGTGTTTGTATTATTTACAGTGTGGTTTGAAATGAAGTCTGAAATCTGCTTTTAAAGGAATATTTAAGACGCTGCTGTGAAACTGTCCCCAGCACAGCAGATCCCAGGTCAGCTGTGTCCTCCACAGTCCCAGAGTGTTATCAAAGTCTGGAACCTTTGGGTTCATTGAGATTCATTTAGTTTGAATTGTGTGTTTGGGAGCTGTTAGTTATCGAGCAGAATGGCCGATGGTGTGCTCGGAGCACGTTCGCAGCTTCGCTCCGTTCAGCAAAATGAACAAACGCCTGCGTAAACAACAGGTTTATAAATTATTTTGGCTCTTTTTTCATTTGACTTTGTGTAAATAACCAAGGTTTGAACTGACACTGGAATATTGAGCCAAAAACAGTGTGTGTGTGTGTGTGTGTGTGAGCAGATGATTGATGCTGAGCTGCACTCAGACCAGAGGAACTAAACACATTTCTTCACAATTCATTTTCTATCTAGAGGCCCACACACACACACACACACACACACACACACACACACACTAATTTCTTCTCATTTATTTGTGTCTCTTTGATCGATGACAGTTTGAGCTTCCACAGTTTTTAAAAATTATTTTCCTTCTCAAATTCAAATCTCACCGACGTCGTCTCTGGTTCAGGAAACTTTCGTTTCCTCCTCCTCTGTTTTCGTGACCGTTTGAAGGATCAGATTTCACAACGATCGAACAACGCAACCGTGAAATGTTGCTTCGTCGGCTAACGCAACAGAACCGGAGCTGCGAACAGACAGATAGAGAGATAGATAGAGAGAACGGCACTAACCTGTGTGAAAGCTGCACACATGGACAGGTACACACATGGACAGACAGACGGACAGACAGGTCGATGGACGTGTGCGCTAGCCTGAAGCCGGGTGCTTCTTCATGTTCCCAAATTTTGAAATTCAACCTGTGGCCTTACCGCTGTGACACAGGAGCTGCAGATAAAAGTGAGGTGGGAGCGGGGAGCACACGGTGACGACAGAGTGAATCAGATATTATTTTGGAAAGCAGCTTGTAAACAATTGTCAAATCACTTGTCTTGTCAGCTTCTGTCTTCAGGTGACGTCACACGTGGGTAAAGTGCTTTGGAGGCTCGGCAGATTTACAGATGTGCAGAGGAAATACATTTAACTCCCAGGAATCATTTAGGCTCAAACACTTAATATAACCGACGTGTGTGGTTTGATGATCTTAACGCGGTTCACATGTTCTCATCCACCAAAACTTTATTTAATCATAGTTTACACTCCTAACGACATCATTAACGTTTTAACAGTGGTCTGATGTTTCTGAGTCTGGGACGTCACCTCCGTCTCCACAGTGTTTGAACATGTTTGACTTTATGTGACACAAGGATCTCACATTGACTTTACTCCTCAACGTCTAATTATGTCCGATGGAGCCGAGTGAGGCTCGGTTGTATTGAAGTCTGCTGTTGTTGAATGGTCCAGAGGGACCACTCCATTACACCGTCTGCTAGCAATTAGCATCAGTGCTAACAGGGCAGGTACACACACACAAACACACACACACACACACACACAGAGTACCTGTTCATTATCCTTTGTGCTAGCAATTAGTATCGGTACGAGCGACAGCAAAATGATGGAGGGTGCAAATACACACACAAGCAAACTACTTCATTATTGTCTCTGCAAGCAATTAGCAACAGCACTAATGACAGTAGACACACACAGACACACACAGACACACACAGACACACACACAGAACTTTAAAGATAAACACACCAACACTAAAACTAAATTTTCTGAACAGCTCTCCCACTGACTGAGCAACGCTTTCCTTTATTTTAAGGGTTTGATTTGGATTTTTGAAAGGACGCTCCTCGTCCTTCAGTTTCCACGGCTGCACGGTTCGCTTCAACATTCAGACACGTGGCACAGAAAAGTTACAGCATCAAACATCATTAATTAGGTTTAATTAGGGTATCGAAGCCGTGCCAGCAGGTGGGAGTGGTCTACACGAACGAGTCGTCACATACCAGAAAGTCATAATGTGAAATGAATTTCTCTGTGTTTGCAATCGGCACACAAACTAAACTACAGCAGGTGGAAATGGAGGAATGTTGTATTGACTATGCAACACACACACACACACACACACACACACACACACACACACACACACACACACACACACACACATACACACACACACACACACACACAGTGGTAGATCAATACTTGCTGATTGAGAAGGGACCATGGAGACGTTTTCTCACTCAAGCAAATGAGGTTAATTTACGCACCAGCAAATAGACCGCTCTGTGTGTGTGTGTGTGTGTGTGTGTGTGTGTGTGTGTGTGTGTGTGTGTGTGTGTGTGTGTGTGTGTGTTTACGCACTGCCTCACACTGACTGTAATTGCATGGAGACGGTGTAATAGAGTTCTTTAAGTGCAAGATGTATTGCCACCACTCTGCTTTTCATCAGACATTCATGTGTGTGCGTGTGTGTGTTCATGAGAGTGTGTGTGTGTGTGTGTGTGTGTGTGAGTTTCCACTTAGCGAACATTTCAATTACTGAATCACTGCATGTAAACTCTCGGGGACATTTTTAGTTGTTAAAGTGATAAATCCGTCTCGTTAGTGTAAATCACTTCTATGCATTTCTAAATCGTACAAAGATCGAGTTTGTCACTTGGATTCTGTGACGAAAAACCACCTCAGGCTCGTTCTCTAATGTAAATTCATAATGTTTGACTCACCGACCATCTCCGAAGACATTAACACTTAAGGCAACTTGTCATTACCAACAAATGAGTACGTTTCACTTTATTTGGACTAAATGTTGGATTTAATCTCCAACCAGCCGTGTTCTGTTTTCTGTTCTGCCTCATGCGGCGAATGAGAGTGAAGACAAGATATTGTTTTGGTTTATAATTGGACCAAAACGCAGACGAGGGGTCGAGGCAGGTGAGAAGATTGTTGAATTCAAAGGGGGATTCTGGGACTTCTGTGATTCTGTTTAACTCAGCAAGAGAAAAACTATTCAAGACATTTACCGGCACTTTCAGTGGATGTTTCATGGACCCGACATATACAAGTTGGACCCAAGTTGAAAAATAGAGACATTCGGAGATTCATGGGTCTTGAAAATAAATAAATCACATATTTTTAGGGGACAGTTTTTTACGAGTGTGAGCCTTCCTCTGTTCTACACACAGTCGTTAAAGTTACTGGTTTCTGTCGTCAGAATTTAAACCCAAACACTCACAGTTGTTTTGGTAAAAGCTCCACATGGTCTCGTTCTCTCCTTCAACTCTGAATCTTTTGTGGTCCCGGTTTTTATTCTTTCTTTGCGAGCACAAAGAAACTGTGTTCATAATCACTCTTGTATTGTGAAGCACGGACGCTCTGACGAGCGGCCGGCTGACCTCCATAATGTTTTCATGTTTTGCTCGGGGCACCTCGTTTGAAAATACTGTAACACACAGTCTCTCCATGCTCTCCAGCCTCCGACAGCGATTCATCAGCGTGTGTGTGTGTGTGTGTGTGTGTTGACTCCAGCCAACTGTGGTGCTGATCACGGAGCTAATTGTGATTAATTAAAATAGATATGTGGTTGATGCCGTTGCTCTCAATGGAATCAGGCTCGTCTGGTAAACACTCCACTAATCAGACAAACTACTTTAGCCTCTAACAGCTGAATGAGAAGCAGCTCTGCGGCTCAGCAGCTTCACAAACATCCAGCACGAAGCTGGATGAAACAGTCGGGGCCGTCGAAGCCGTCACGTCGAGGCCTGTGCTGGATTATTATAATCAGCTTCATCACAACTTGGTGTGAGATGCACTTCAATCAAATAGCAGCGATGAAACTTACGTGAGCTGACGTCTGTTTGAGACGAGAGACATGAGCTCGACTTGAAAAATGATTAAAATATCAGATTCAAATATAAATAAATCAAATAATTGAGTAAATGTAAAAGTGCAGTGTAAACAAATAGCAATTATTTGATTTTAGGAAAGAAACTAGTTACTGTACCTGGTAAACGTAATCGAGTACTTACTACTTCTCGTTAAAAGTTACTTTACTTCCTGTTACTCAGCACAGCTGTGTCAAACCAGAGATTTGATTTAATATTAATTACACTGCTTGTATTTTATCTTTGTATTGTTTATTTTACTCTTTGTTACTGTGTGAAGAAAAAAGTCTTTTGAATCTTTAATCACCTGCAGCTCTTTCAGTCGGCGCTAACAAGCCTGGTCATGTAGCAAACACACACACACACACACACACACACACGCACCCTTGCATCTTAACATCTTTTCAGTCGTTCAGTCTCAGCGGATGAGTTAATCCTCCAGGAGTCACCGTGTCAAGTTTTGCACTTAAAACATTTTTTTCTGCGTAATTTCTTCTCTCACCGAACGACTCCGGGTGGAAATGTGAAGATAAGCCCGGAGAGGATTCAGCCTGGGAGACAAATGGAGGAATTAAAAGAGTTTAGAAGGTAAACAGTGGAGCATATGTATTCAAATGTTTAAAGTATTTGCTTCTCGCTGTAATTAACTTAATAGCGAAGTAGATACTGTGAGAGATGGTTGGTTACCTCGGAGTCGTTTATCCAGAAACCCTGCCCCCTCCGTTCTCGTCCTCCTCCCAGAGGAAGACAAACATGTCAATGTCCTTTCACTCCACTATTGATTTGAAGCAGCGTCCCCTCCAGCAGTGATTAATCAGTGTGCCTGTATTGGAATTCTGGGTGAGTCTGTTGATTTGTTCTTCACTCCGTACGTCTAAAGGCTCGTTAATGCTGCCCTAACGTATTAAACGAGTCGGTGTCAAACGATGTAACCGTCACAGCCGACACAGTTCGATGCGTTGTTTACGTCAGCGCGCTCGTTGAGCAATGCATCCACTAGGGGGCAGAGTCGAGGGTTTCCGAAAACAACAAACGTGGAGGACGGTGGAGGAAGTTGTGATAATATTTCTGATGATATGTCACAAAGTCTCTCTTCAAAAAGTTCCATCATAGTTGAAATGTCTTTATTCTTCTTTATAATTCCTCCTGTCGTCATCTCGCTCTAAACATTTGCTGCAACATCTGCGATGGATCCAATCGTCATTCACCTCAAGCGACCCCGCGGTAGACACGCGATTTTTTAAATCGGCATGGAAACAAGACGCTTATTATTTCTCCCTCTTCCAAACTGTGACAGTCTAGACGTTGACGCTTTCCCAACGTGACATCATAACGTGCGTTTACCTTCTGGGCTCCGACACGTAATTAACCATGAACTGTTTTTGAACAATGAGCAAGGAGCAGACGTTTGTTGGAGAAAGTCTTGATGCTCGGTGTGGGAGGAGAATATAGAACAAGAAGTCCAATCTACTGTTCCCCCCCCCCGGTGAAGACCCTTCCCTGTTTCGTGTGGATGACGATGCCTTCGCTGTTCAAAGCCAGCTCCGTGGAGAAAACAGCTCTCCCGGCTTGGCGTGACCGGGCGGCACAGAATCCTGACTTCAACCCCGTCCGACACCTTTGGGATCAACTGGAACACCAATTACAAGTCTGGCTTTATCTGGCTTTATCTGGCAGCATGAGTGGGAGCTCATTAATGCTCTTGTGGCTGAATGGGAGCAAATCCCAGCAGCCAGGCTCCAGAGTCTGGTGGAAAGTCTCAGACCAGAACAGCTGCAGAATAACGTCCACGGTTTTAAAATCAGCGTAAGAACAGACAGATGTGGCGTTCAGGTGTCTTTATAATTTTATATTCAGTAAATACCAGACGATGACTTGTATCTTCAGAATTACTGATGAAACACAAACCACACGTATCCAACGTTTTGCTGCATAGCTGTGAAATGACAAATAAAGAGGGTTTGACGTTCGCAGGACCGAAAGGAGACGATGAGTCGGACGTGAGAGTTCGATAACAAAAGTGAAGTTGCAGTGAAAGCCGGCAGGAACCAAAGCACCAGAACAATCCAGGGACGAGAACACAACACAACAGGAAGTGAGGTGTATTTCAAAACAAAACAGGAACCAAGAAATTGTGGTAGATTTTATTCTATTTAATGTTCAGTTACACTTTTTATATCGATGAAAGACGACCCTGTACGCCCCTTGAACAACCAACTACAGGTCAGATTTCCATTAAACCTTGTGGATGAAATACAACAAACTATCATCCATGAAAAGGAATTGGTGAATTTTCAAATGTAAAAATGTATAAAAGGGAAAATAACAAAGAGGGAGTTGAATAGATATTTAGGGATTTTGGTCTGGAATATATGAGCAGGTGGTTTTAAGATCAATTGAAGACGTAATATTTAACTTTTAAGGTGATAATCAATTCTATAATAAATAAATCGGGGCTGTTGATGACCCTCTTTTGTCTGACGAAGCCTCGTGATGATCACAATGATGCTTTATTACATTTATTGGTCAACAGAGTGTGCAGATCCTGTTTCCTCCGTTTAATGACCGCACTGACATTCCATTGGATTTGACATTTGTGTCCCGACAAGGCCGAACCTTATTGATCCATGATCTTTGCTTTAGCAGCCTTCGGGGGCGACTCACACAGCTTTATTGCAGAGTTTCATCTTGTGCTTCATTGCATCTTAAAGGGTCATTCTGGTCATTTAACTCCGGTCGGCTCTCTGCTCATCGTCGTGTGAGTGAAGATTTTTGTTTTTCAGGACCAAAATTCAGACCCTGGAAAAAGCAGCGATTCATATTTAATCCAGGGACACAATCTTTTTTTCTTTTTGCATCTCACACTTTGTTGTTTGTCATACTCAAGCTATTGCTTTAAACCATTTCATGCTTCAACTTTTTTATTTTGTAGTGATTCTGTCCTTTCCCCATTTCAGACATCTTTACTTCCTCGTGTGTTTCTGATCGTCCGTTCCCTCCCTGATGTGATTCATCTGCGTCCACTTGTCTTCCCTCTATTTGAATCTGTGTTCCTCTCACCTCGTCCCCACTTCTTCTTGTTCCTGTGTGTCATGTGTTCCCTGACCGTTGCTCTGTGTTTGATTATTGCACTTTGTTATTTGACCCTGTCTCTGCTTGTTGTCCTCTGTGCCAAACCTTGTTTTGTATCGAAGACACTTTACCTGAGACGTCCATTTGAGTTTGTGTCCAGCCTTGTCACAGTTAATAATATTTTACCTCATGTCCTATTGTTCTATTTCTCTGGTATCTGTTCTATTGATTAACATGACATATTGTTAATATGGCAATTGTTAATTTTTAAATCCACTAACAAATATCAACCAGTATTTTGTGTCACGTCGATCAGAACAGATAAAACATAATAAATGGAAAATGTTTAAAGGAGAAAAATGAGGTTAAATCATTTCATCTCGGTGACGAACATCAAAACACTGGCAGGTTGTTTTTCTGCTGCTGAGTTTTAACCCCTGGAAACAACAGCGGTGACGGAAAGCTGTGACTCGCAGCACGACAGCAGCAACGAGGGCTTTAATGGAAGAGCAGCGTAGGCGCCTGAGGACACATCAGGAGCTGTTTGATTGGTCGTCGGGGTCCGGGGTCCGGACACCCTCTAACTCCCGCTCAGGTAGTCGCACCTCCAAACTGTTCACCTAGAAGAGTCAACAACAAGGCAATGACCAACGACCACGCTGACTATTCCTCCAGGAAACCTGTTTGTACTCAATCACGGCCCGGTTTCATTTCCTGTGTGAGACTTCTGATCTTTGTCCTATAACAAGCTGTGGCTGGTTTGGAGCCACCGGTGCCCAGAGGGCCCATCACACCGCATCTGACAGCTGCAAAGCTGAGGATAAGGACTGGAGGCCCCGGGAGAGCCTGACAGGATGACACCTTTGTCAACAAGCTGTCATGTCCCCCGTAATCATATGCAGGATAATATGTGAGCCATGAGAACACGTGCCTCCACATCCATCCATGGTTTCTGAACGACGATGTGGATTTGCCAGAGTTTTTTCTACAGACTGGAAACAAAGTCTGGGTAAAAAGATGAATGACGTGACAGCTCCCCAAAAGTGAAGCCACTCCTGATTGTCCCCTGGTGGCTGGCTGCAGTATAGGTGATAAAACCTAGTTAGTGTGAGGGACATGGACCAAACTGAAAAACACATGTTAAATACATCGTGTCTGTCGTTAAAGGTGGTTCATCTTTATGTCAAGTTTGGTTTTAATTGGTTATTTGATGATATGAAAAAGAGGTGAACGTCACTGGACCTCGTTACCACGGTTCCATCCCCCTCACTTCAGGGGCTGCATCCTTCAGAGGCCCCGGACTACGTAAAGAAGACTGCGTTGATGGAACCATGACGAGGAGGTCTGGTCTTCATATTCACAGCCGCCGCCTGGCAACAGAGCTAGAGATGAAAAAGTTATCTGTTCCAAACAGCACTAGATGGCTCCACCCACTGCTCCACCAAATATGGTTACTTCTGGTTTAAAAACAACAACAAGATGGCGCTGGACCGAATGATCGAGGCTTCAAAACTGCAGGGAGAACTTCACCTTCTGATCGTTGGCAAAATCTAATAAATCAATTAGAGAAATTCCTTGAGATGACGCTACGCCTGCCGTTGGTGCGGGGGCACAGAGGGAAATGATGTCACACAGGAAATCAAAAAAACATGGAGTAATTGAGCAAGTGGGGTTGAAAGAAAAGACCAATTAAATCATGTATGTGTACGAGACAAGCCGTGTAATGTGCCCGGCGAGCCTCCAGAGATCAGTGCATGTCAATCAGCTGTCTCCTGGTACATAATGATATGCAGCTGGTGATCCACGCCACCGGAGACCAAATGCGTCAGCTCTAATGAGAACAAGCTTCACTTTATTGGATTGTTTGCTGCGGCTTTATGTGGCTTTTCTCACAAATGATGATGTACTTACCATCTTTGAAAAAAACGTCATCACTCTGTCGACGGGCAGAATCGCACGAAATCAGGTTCCAGAAGAATAATGAAAGTTAAATGGTGAAGAAATCCTAAAGAGCGACACTGAGGAGGTCGTCCCCGATAACAAACATCAGTTTCTTTGTAAACAGCAGAGAGCAGGTCCAGCTCAGTTTTCATTGTTGTTGATTCAGACCCTGAAAACAAACAAACGTAGAAAGGAGGGTCTGAAGAAAAGGGAGAAGATGTCGACGAAGAAACAAGCGAGCGATGAAGGAGGAGGAGACAAAGGAAACGTTCCACAGTAACAACGCTGCAGGAGAGACCTGATTAAATCTAATCATCTTGTATAAAATTAAAACTCAGGGATAATCATGGTTTTTGTGACTCGCTGCTCCTACACTCCTTCACTCCTACATGTCGAGCCTCTGGACCCCCCTCCCCCTCCGAACAAGTCGTTTCTTCCATGTCAATTCCAGATGAACTTGTTCCATCTGTCCATTGTCAAGATTTTCACATGATTAAAACATTGATCATCGTCCACGTCGGTGCGTCTGTGTCATCACTGGGCTGATCTCACGCCATTTTTCTTTTCAAGCAAACTTCGGGATTTGGAAACCCTCCCGAAAAAGGTCGGAGGTTTTCATAAACGTTCCCATCGGACAAAATAAAACTGGCAGCAAGTGGCTATAAACAGTCGATTTCATCTATAACGCAGTCGTTCTCAAACCTTTTCAATTAAAATAACACATTTTCATTCTGAATGTGTCGGTGCCAGCCAAGTTTCTTTGCAGGAAAAATGAGGATACAGATCAGACACTGTTTATGCTCCTGTGTGTGTGTGTGTGTTTGTGTGTGTGTGTGTGCAGGTTACATCCAGTGTCAGCACCCTCTGGACAGACTGGATTATAATTGCAGAGCAGAGCAGCATTTCAGAATTTCCCCCGAGGGCCGGAGACTAAATGGTTTCTTTGCCTTGGCCCGTTTTCACACTCATGTAAAATACATTGGCTTCATGACACACTGGACTGGATCAACAAAAAGAGCTGGATGCACATAACAGGATGACAGCAGCCTCTGGAGTCTGTCGGGCTGCATGTGTCATAAATCTCCCTGCAATCACAGCCGGTGCAATCACATGGAGGTCCACTGCACAACAACCAGGCTGCAAACAGAGCGCTGGCCGCTGCAGCTTGTTTTGCGGAGCAGCCGTCCAATCAGCGAACTGGAACAAGACTCCTCCTGACCACAGGTTCGTCTTCGCAAGAAGCTGATTTCAACTCAGAGTTCTGTTTTGTTGTGAGTTGCCGAGGAGCGAGGAGGTATAGGAGGTATAGGAGGAGGTCGGAGTCTAACGATCGATGAAATTACACAGGAGGTCACTCTTACAAAAAAATGAAACATGGACGAAAACAGGGAGTTTTATCAGAAACCTGCTCAAATCCTTCTTCTCTCAACATCAACTGGCGTCAATAAATATTGTGATTTCAGGGGCAGCAACATGTTTGTAAGCAAGAGTGTGAGGAACCACACACACCAGTCAGTCTTCATTTACAGCCCATAACACAAACCGACAGATGTCAAGTATTCAAGGTACAGATTGACGACTAGAACTGGAACGACACTCTAATCTAATCGAATTATTCTCTGGGAAATCAGTTCAGTATATTTAACGTAATCCTGCTGACAAACATAAAAACAGGCAGATGGACGGGGTGAAAACATTTTCCTTTGGTGGACACGGTGATTTATGTTCATTAATCAAAGATATACTCCCTTAATATGTCAACAACAGAAACTTTGGGCGGACAGTCTGGTGGAAGAGACGATGTCGAGCAGGACAAATCAGGAGAGGTGGGGACGGCTCGGAGGTAGGACAGACGGGTGGAGTCTTTTTTTTTTGCATTGCAGGACGTGCCGGAGACAGGAAACTGTTGTTTGAAAAACAAATTCCGATGGAATAAAACCAGGAGACTCTTGGAAGAGCAGCTGGCTGATCACTTTTGGCAAAAGCTCCTACTTATTACAATCTGCTCCTCGTTCTCCTCGGCCACTGACTCCAGCTCCTGCTTTCTTCTACCTGACCACGTTTGTCCCTTCGTGTCCTCAGAGCTGCCATTTCCCATCTGCCTGCCAGACGTCCTGTCCCTTCTCACTGGCTCCTCACCCGACTGCTCACCTCTTTATTACCCGAACCTCCCTGTTGTTTATTCCCTTGCTACGTGCGGTTTGTAACCTGTGCAAATCTACCTGACATTTTTTTTTACACCAATCAAATCATCTTCCCTGCATCAGATTGTGTTTGTCTTTGTTTGAATCCCTCTTCCTGTTTATGTGTTTAAGGCCCGTTCACCTGTGCTGGTACGAGCAGTTGTGACATTACGTCAACAGAAAGCAATAGAAATCTTTTCTCTCTCCCTTGCACACACACACACACAGTGTATATATCCAGTACACACACCAAATCCTCTCCTTAATCCATCCTGCTGCTTCCCTCTGCATCTTCCTCCTGCAGAACATCCCTCGTCCTCCTCTCCTGACTCAGTGTAACACCCCAGCTTCTCTCCTCCTCTTCTTTCCATCATTAACTTCCTCTCCCCCTCCTACATGGTCTCCCCTGCCCGAGGATTCTGCTGACATCTTCGAGTTCCTCCCTCATCCTCGTGGAGAATAAATAAAGAACGGTGGATTAGCCTGAAACCCTGCAGCACCAGAAATAAAACTCACCCTGTTTTTCAAAGTGCTTTCACGTTTGCTTCAGCGGTGAGATGAGAAGATAATCATGAATCTGATCTTCGTGTTTCCAGCACAGAGAAAAAATTCAGGACACGTTTAGTCAATGAGCAGGTGGAAACATTTGTAGACAGGAATGACCGTGGTAGAGAAGATACCTCAGGCAAGGCCGGAACAATCTTCTTATCGTCTCGTTCTTAAAGAAAGTGGTTCGACATCCTACCTGCGTTATTTCTCATAAAACTTAAAACAGTGACAACAATTCCTGGATTTGCTCCAAAACTTCCCTCTCCTCACTTTTCGATCCCTCATGTTTATTTCCTCCGTCCCCGCTGAAAGGAAACAATCTGAGACTCAACCGGTTTCAATGTTGTGCATTGATGACATCAGCAACACAAACACACAAACACACAGCAGAAATCCTCACACGTGTAATTTGTGCACGCAACATCGATCAACACACACGACCTTGGAAGCATTTGGCTGCCACGGCAACCTCAGTTAATTATTGGCCTTGATCCATCATCAAATGTATGAAGAACACATGTGTTTTATATGTTTTATTCACATTTCATGGACTGAGGATGGAAACATGGAGCTCAGGACCAATAACCTCTGAGGCACAGGAACATAATTAGCTGGCGTCTTCTTGTCGTCTGTGTTATTTCCACAAACATGAACAGATGAGTCCCACAAATTGTATTTGGGAATATAACATGCAAATTAGCCGTGTCACCCCCCCCTCCCCCTCCCTGTTCCCTCACCCGGGGACCACCCCCAGACCTGGATGTTTGCAGCAGTCTCCGTCCAATTTAGTCCAGAATGTGAGTTTCTCCTCGTCAGAGCTGTTCGAGTCGGAGGACTGAACGTTTCACACTTTCACAAAAGAAATTTAAAAAAAAAGTTCTCTCCAGGATAATATGTTCACAGTCACTCAGAAAACGACGTGACGTCCCAGAGGAGACGTTTCTGCTTCATGGGTCATGTTGAACCATAACATTGATTTGAATTGATTGTATTTTCATCCGAGACATGGAAAATGGATTTATTCTGAAAAATATTTGTCCTCCCTCCTCCCTCCTTCCGTCCGCTGAAAAGTAAACACATAAAGCAGGACACCTTGATTTTCTCTGTGTAAGAACTCGACTAACAATGACTTTATTGTTCTTGTCTCACAGCAGCCACTCCTCCGTCGTCTGATGACGAATTAGACAAAGAGGCTAATCTCTGTTAAAATCTATCTCCATATAAATACAGATTCATTCAACAGCCGATAGAGAAGCTGGTGAGGCAACAGCTTCAGTTGCTCTGAATAAAAACGGGCTTCTGTCTGATTGGCTCAAAGTCCGAATTTCATTTGAAATGACGTGTGAATCGAAGTGTCAGGAGAACAATACGTCTTTTTTCCTCCACGCCCGCCTCTGCGTGCTTTCCTTTTCAAATGCTGCACAGGATCCTCCTCATTTAAACCTTTTTCATGCATTGCTTTGTGCCAAATTACATGATTGCATGAAACTCACCGTCTCCTCCAGCCTTTGCCACCGTGCGGCCCTCACAAGCAGCAGCAGCTCTCCGCTCGACTGTTTCTTCAAGCTCACTTCAAAAGAAAAGCCGCGGTGCTAATTACTCCCACAAGTGAAGCCCCACTGTCGAGTACAAAGTGTGAAACATAGATTTTTCAGCGCTCTTTTCATCTGAGACTCGGAAAGGCTTCTCGCGCTTTCAACTCAATTGACCCCCCCTCCCTTGAAGTCATACTTGGCTGTACCGCAGAGTTTTATTTATTTTAATTTTGCATTTCCGCGCTCACACCTCTGCAACATCTCAGCAGCGATCAGCCGTCCCTGCCCCGTAGATCCACAACCCTCCCCAGAAAGGAGGGAACTTGTTTTAAGAGCCTCAGCCTAAGTTGCCCTTAATGAATTGAGTTCCGTGCAGCACTTCATTCCTACGTCATATAACCTTTGATAACGGTGCTACTACAATTTAATTGGGAAAGCAGCTTAGTTATACATGAAGTTAAGTTAATATGAAGTTAATTTTAATTTTAAATCTCCTTCACGCCTCTTGTTGGTCACTGTCTGAACTCCTTGTTAGTTAATCTGCATGTTTCAACTTAATCCCATTCTCCTGTGAGCAGCGTGTCTCTTCGTCACTCTGCAGTAATCCATCCTGCGGCTTCTGAAGGGCGACACGCAGTTCAGCCGCAGGTGAACACCCGACAGGTGTCCCCTGTGCGGAGTTTGCATGTTCTCCATGTGTCTGGAAAACGGCAAAGAACAGAAACAATTACAAATGTCTTGGGAGGAAAAAGAGGAGCCGCACATGACGAAGATGTCAACTTGGAAAGAAAACAACATTTAAGAGCTTCTGGGTGATCGGGGCCGACGCTGGTGATTGATGTGTGGTAAACGTGTATTTATATCCTGCTTTTCTAGTCTTGACGACCCCTCAAAGTGCTTTACAGAGACACATCCAGTGCATGTGTGCAGCACTTTGTACTTCGTACATCACTCACACACTGTCACAGCCGTCGGCGGCAATTCGTGGGTTCGGTATCTTGCCCCACGAAGACTTCAACGTGCTCTTGCTCTGCGCCACCCATTATCCGAAAGTTCTGGACATTTTCCCGTCAGTGTCTCGGGGCCTGTTGTTGCAGGGGTTGACTTGTCTCCAGCCACAGGGTTGATGCTCAGAGAACTGGAGTGCTGGTCAGTTTACAGTCCAATTACAGCTCAGAGCAGCAGTGAAGCCGCCGCGTCCCTCAGCTGAACAAAGCCTCGCTGTTTCCACACAGCAGGAGCATTGAGAGCAAATATCATGGAGTCCAAATCATTGTTGTTCTTTATGCTCGGTGTGTAACTGTGTGTGTGTGTGTGTCTCGCAGCAGGAGACAGTGGAGTTAAAGCCTCCTTCACTCACATCAAAGACAGAGCTGCTAATAAAAGAGCAGAGAGAAAGTGAGGGAGACACGAGTGCTTATCAGAGACAGCAGAGAGGCTGCGGCTGCCCGTAGAGCGGAAGAAGTCAGAAGGGAGAGAGAGAGGAAAGAAGAGATCTGAGCAGAAAGTGGCAAAAAGAGAGAAAAACATTTTCCCAAACATCTAACGGGAGATAAAAACAGGGGGAGAAGCTTCTCCGAGCTTCCAAATAATAACCCGACATGTAAATTACTGAAGATTTATCTGTGCAGTCAGCTTGGTCTGCACTTTTAATTTCTCATGACACATCGCTCCGGCTCACTGCACGAGCCTGAACGTTGTCGTAGGACTCAAGCTGTTCATCGCTGCAGCTCCTCTTTTCAGCCTCTGTCTCAAACACTTGGATTCAGCCGCCTTGAAGCTCATGTTAGGGGGCGTGTCAGACAAGCTATCCGGCGTGTATTTTGTACCATTGTCATCACGATGTCCCACATTTGCATAAGTAACGGCCAGAATACCGACGAGGTGTTTTAGGTGCTTCGGTGTTTTCTGAGGGGGAGAGTTTCTCTCCTGGTATGAAGTCTGCAGAAGGTCGAGAGGAATCGACGTGAGAACAAATAGAAAAACAGACATCTCTGCAGGACGTACACAAAGACGTCAGGAGAGTCTGTGGTGATAGGAGCCGACGCCGGTGTCGACCTGCTGTAAACAAAGAAACACAAATGCATCAGGAGGCAGCCTCCACCTGCTGCTCCGCCCCTCACCTCAATCCTTCGGGGGATTTGTTGCTGTTGAGGCAGATCTGAGTAGAGCATCTCCAGCTGTTGTTCATGTCTGAAAGGAAACCTCTTGAAAAAGTTTTGGACCCAGTTTTCAATTTTCATGACATGAACATTTGAGCCAAATTTGAAAGGATCTGAGGCCTCGGCAAGACAAAGGGTCCCTGAGGCGGATAAAAGGTTTTGTGAGGTCACACTGACCTCAGACCTTCAAAATCCAATCATCTTATCCTTCAGTCCAAATTATTATTTGTACCTAATGTGTTCCTGAGATATTCCCAAGAACGGGACAGTTGTCTTTGTTTTCTCTCTGCACAGCCTCAGATTATTTGTATTTCTGCTCACAGCTCGCTCCTCAGATCTGCAGTCCTCGGTGTCAGTCGCGTCGCCCGTCCGCTCACGCAGGTGCATTAACAGGTGAACGTCTGCTCTGACATTTGACGATCTTAAAAGATTAAAGAGTCGCGGTGCAGGCCGGCGACACAGCGGCCGAGGTCCGACGGCTGCAGGGTGCGAGCAGAGTGTCGAGCTGAGTCTGGCATTTCATTTCAGTCCGACACCAAAAGGTTGTTGGACTGAGAGTTCAGCGGTGGAACCATGTTCCTCAGGGCGACTGAGAGACGCACTTATCACACGAGCACCTATTACAGCCTGAGGAGACACACACACACACACACACACACACACACACACACACATGGATGGCAATGAGGAGAAAATGCACAGTACTCATAAAAGTGCACATACACACATGCAAAGATCAAACACACTCCCATCAGTGCACGGCGCTGCAGCGCATGTGCGTCAGTGTTGGGGACACACACACACTCTGACAGATGAGATAAAGTGTAACCTATCAGTGCCTTGCTCAGGGGCAGGGCTGAACTTTGAATCATTCCCAGTCGTTTCCACTCAAACTGTCGGATTCTCTCCATCTCTCGACTTCCTCTTGCTCCACGCAGCAGAATATTGGCCTCATGTTTTAATGATGAAAAACGGCCGACGACATACTTGTCTTCCGGTAGAATTTCTGATCCTGCCGCAAAATCTGATATGATAAAGAAACGTTCTGGCAAAAATGATGTGACCAACCAAGAGTCTTCTCACGTCCAGTCATTCTTCTTTTATGATTTAATATCTATTCAAGGTTCAATATACAAACTTAATCCAGCAAACTGTGCGCAGATATGAAGTCGATGACAATAGAAGAGCCCAGTTCTCTCTCTCTCTCTCACAAACACAAACAGGGAGCAGCTGGCGTCATCTGGGAAAAGAAGGAAAAATGTGATTAAAGATGGATGTTGTCAGTCTGGTTTCTGTTTTGATGTGAGCTCCTTCAGGTTATATAACCTGATCCGCTGAGGACGCACGGACCGGCAGAGTGCGAGACAACACAGAAAAACACGACTAAATGTCTGCTCAACAGATTTTGTCCAATAATTCACGGTTCTCTAATTATTACTTTTTTTTTTTTTTAAATTCGCATTGACATTTTTTGCAACAAAGGTTTAAATTCAAAATGTAGAAAAAAAGTTTTCTTCACATTATTTAACAGAAATGTTTTACATGAAAGTCAGTAAATCATTTTACAGTATAAAGATTATTCCATGAACTATACAATCTAAAAATATTCTAGAGATCCTGTCTTTCAACCTCACACTAACTCTAACCCCAACCACGGCTCCGCCTCTAAAACATGTTTTAATATTACATGTGACAGCTGGCTCTGCCCCCCCCCCCCGACACTTAATAACATTAGCACGCAGCCGATCCATTGATAATTTATCGTATGTGTCAGAAGCAGCCGTGCTCTAACAGGAACTGCACTGCAGCAGTATATACACGGAGAGTCTGGGGAGAGAGGGATGGAAGGTAATCTCTCTTTCTCTACCCTCACCTCCCTCCACCTCCTCCACCTCCTCCTCCTCCTCCTCCTCTTCATCTCTCTCCGTCCCGCCCAGCACGGGGACGAAGGCTGAACGAGTGAGTCTGGAGAGAGGAGGTGTTGAGATGAATGAGACGTCTGCTCCAGGGAGAGGCTGAGTGGAGCAGCTGGTCGAGAGCGAAGAGGAGCGGCAGCAGGCCGACTTCAGAGGAGGAGGAGAGGCAGCTGTTTGCATGTCGACATAGAAACGTTAATCAGGAAGTGTACAACCTCTTTTAATTTCATAAAGAAACAAACACATTCTATTTTTGAAGCCACGGTTTTTCTCATCGGGCTTAAAAAGGTCGACATCCTGCGTCCCTGATGAAAGAAGACGAATCATCAGAATATTTACAACATTCATGATCCATGATCCACCATCATGATCCATGATCCACCATCATGATCCATGATCCATGATCCACCATCATGATCCATGATCCACCATCATGATCCATGATCCATGATCCACCATCATGATCCACCATCATGATCCATGATCCACTATCATGATCCACCATCATGATCCATGATCCACCATCATGATCCACCATCATGATCCACCATCATGATCCACCATCATGATCCACCATCATGATCCATGATCCATGATCCACCATCATGATCCATGATCACCATCATGATCCATGATCCATGATCCACCATCATGATCCATGATCCACCATCATGATCCATGATCAACCATCATGATCCACCATCATGATCCATGATCCATGATCCATGATCCACCATCATGATCTCGGTCAGTTGGTTTGTTTGTCAGCAGGATTACATCAGATTTTGCTTTTATTCACATTTTCACCAATGATTCAAGGATCTTGATGAAAAATATCATGATCAGGCGACTGGGCACAAGACAGGTGAGAGAAAACAGGAGGTGTGGGGGGGGGGCAGGAAGTTTTTTCACACAGAGAAATGATGGCTACATGAATGATTGACAGGTAGAGCGAGCACTGGATGGATGATTAAAACCCAGAGAGCGAGACAGAAGATGGATGATGGACGTGTGAGAAGAAACAGATAATAAAATAAAAGCCCCAGATGAACAATGGCAGCGAGTGAGAGAGACAGACGGGAGCCACAAAGAGCAAAACGCTGAAATGAAAAGAAAAGAGTAGATCAGATTATTTAGGTGCAATGGACTGATAAATCAAACCCAACGGAATGGAGTGAAGGACGGACAGGAAGCAAACAGAGTCCGAGAGAAAAGAAAGATGACGGAGAGAAGCAGGTCGGAGGAGATGACAGGAAACACAGATGAGTGATGTGCGGCCGTCCCGAAACATGACGGCTGCTCACGCTGCATCAGACATGAAGAAAAAAAGAAATGTATTTAAAGTGTGAACGATGCCTTTGTCACGAATGAGAGGAAAAACGAGGGAAGTAGAGGATGTGTCACCCGTTTATTTTGACGATTATAAAATAGAAAGTGTTTCCCGGGATGTCGCGTTATCGTGTTTGTTAAGATTAAAGCTGTTTTCAGACGTGCACTCGAGTCCGGGCGTTTTCCCGGAGTTAGTTTTCTGGAAGCGTTGAACGCGAGAACGTTGCTCCGAACATTCTCCCGAACTTTTCCTGCCAGGAACAGGAACATTTCATTTCATCTGCAGCATTTTACATCTAAATTACTCTTGATGTTTGTTTTATTCACAGTTTTTTGTTATATACGTGTTTATATCCTTTTATTCTGGGTTTAAGGATGTTCAGCAAAACACTGGCTGTTTTAAATGAGCTGTTTACAGGAAATAAACTTTGACCTGACTTGTCTTGATCTGCTTCTCTGAGCGCGGTTTTTACTTGATGTGTATTTTTAGCTTTAACAGGTCAAACACGAACGTCGGCTCGTGTCCAAATATATCAACGTGTCTTTTTTTACAGGACGGTTCTGGAGCTAATTCTGAAGAGCAGTGACGCAGGACGTCCTCTTTGATAACAGACAGAGAGAAAAGGTAAACGGTTGAGAGGAAGCAAGGACTGAAGGAAGGAAGGAGGAGTAATAATCAGCATCAGAACAAATTATGTTTCTCAGTTTATGAGGGTGAAATATAATTTAACCACATCGAGAGAGAGAGGGGGGGGGGGGGGGGGGGGGGGGGGGGGGGTTATAGAGGAGAATGAATTGAGAGTGAACGAGGGTTCAAGCTTTTAACCCCATAAACAGGAGGAAAGAGAGAAATGGTGAAAGGTCACTCTGCAAAAAGATGAAGGCAGCTTTTAATCCCACGAGCGACCGTGACAAGAGGAGGAAGACGAGATGAAGGCAGATTTAACGGCGTTAAAAAAAAAAAAAAAAAAAAAGGAAGAGAAGAAGAAGGGAAACCTCGCGTCACCTCGGAAAAAACGGTTTCGACTCTGCACAGTCGGAGCGAACGCCTGAGCTGACGTGTCAAAACGTGAAAAAATACGAGAAATAGAGGAGGCAAGAAATAAAGACTCTCATTTTGAACAGAAACGCAGGAGTCAAAGTGATTTTCCAACTTTATTTAAAATGTTTCTCGAGGCAGTCGGACTCAATTCACCCACAGCGAGCTGAGCGTGGTTTTATACAGAGTCTGGAAACCTCCTCTGGACGGTTTGACCTTCCAGAAGACACAGAGCAGCTGATGAAGGTGACACTGACTGCAGGGTGTCAGCTGTGGAGGTGGAGGCTCAGATTCAAAACCCTCAGCTTCCTGGTAAAGAGCCTGAATCGAGCCGAACGTTACGAAGTATGAGCTCGACTTCGGATTTGATCAGGACCAGCATCAGAATAAAAAGCTTCATTTAACCTTTAATTACACTTCATCGTGTGTTTTTATAAGGCAGCTGCTCCCTCTCTTGCTTTTAACGAAAAATAATTCCCCACAAAACAGATGAGTCTTGTTAGAGCGTCCTGAATTATTTACCCAAGCTTTTATTGCCTCGCATCGCTCAAACACTTCATCTTATATCGAATAATTCCAGAGATCTCTGAACGGTTCATCTCATCAGCTTTGGACTTGTTGTGTGAGTTGTGTTGTCAAGAGCCCGAGGAAGAGTGTTGAATTCAAAACCGACCATAGCTGCAGATTCCATAACGCTCAGCGTCCTGTGTGTTGCTGACATACGCTCCAACCTTTCCCAAGCCGGGTTGTGCTGTGCGGCGACTTCTCTGCCATACGTGGACGGAAACCGCAGCCAGCATCACCACAGGCCAAATAAACAGTCCGTCCCAAACAGCCAAGATTAGAACAGACACTGCACAATGACAAACTGTACGACTTCAGCTTCTCACTAACAAGCACAACATTCTCACTGTAACAGTATTAAGGGCTCCAGGAGGTTTTTGAATATTCCCTTTAAAAGCTGCATTTAGTTATAACAGTTTCATCCTCGATATTCTTTGTTTATTTATTTCTTTGTTTAAGTGAAAGTAAAAAGATATGTAAGATGTATTCTTCACGCACACACACACACGCTAACTGCTGCTGTGTAAAATACCAATAAAGCACCAAATGTTAATGAATGTTTTCTTCCTGTATTCTTTTGGCTCAGTGACGGAGCCCTGCTGCTTTAGAATATTTCTGATTCTTCAAATACGAAACCACGAAGCTCTTTAAGGAAGAGGAAACACCAATGATCTGCTCTCCCTCAGAAATGATCGCTGTGATGGCAAATCAAGAGGCAGGTGGAAGAAAAGTGTTTTACTGGTCGTCTGCCAGTTGTGCAGATACACACAAAGCAGTTTTACTAAAAGTTGAAGGTTTTAAAAGTACAGAGATTTTCCAAATTGGAGCAGAGTCAATGGAAGCTGCTGAACAAATACAAAATAAAGAGGGAGCAGTGTAAATACTCATGTTTGAATCAGTGGCTCTAATGAGCTGAAGCTGAAACAAGAGCCAGAAAACTTTAAGGTACTTTGAGATACACACACACACACACACACACACTGGATTACATCTACACAGACTTGAACCACCATTTGCGTTCTGGGTATCCAACTTTTACCAACACAGATATGATGTCTCTGTTAAAAAAGTGCTAATAAGTGAATAGAATAATCATCGTGCTGACAGAGTTTCATGTCTGAAAAGAGAAACTGGTGCTTTAAGTCACCGGGGGGCCAACAAACACAACATGAGGGCTGATGAACCGGAACACCTGAATGACACACAATCATTTTTTAATGGCAGGAGAGCGGCGCCCGCTCAGAACGCACCTGTCGGTCGGTGCTGATTGTTCAGCCATGAGTGAAGGCACCCTGCGGCTTTCTGAAGAGCATCAACCCAAAGAACTCACACTCCACACGGCACTTAGCCACAAACATAGAAACACTTAAGGTTCAAATGACCCATAATGCATCACTCTCTCTCTTGAAATGCTCGACGAGAACGTTTCAGGTTCTGAAGTTTTATTGGGCCTCCGTCTTTTCGAAAAATAAGGAAAAGGTTGTTTTGTATTTGGACTAAAGCTGAAGTTTGAGTCCTCAGCTGCTGAATGTGAGCATGTTGATGATATATCCAACAAAGCTGAGTGCTGGTATGGAAACAACACACACACACACACACACACACACACACACAAACAGACACACACACCTCAACAGTAGGTATGTGTGAGCCAGCAGCGATTAGCAGAACAGAGGTTTTTACTCAACAGGGGAAGCAAAACTCGTTTAGCAATCGCATTACTCTGCATAATGCGCCACAAATGCAATGCTAATCGCATGCAAATAAGATGCTAATTGAGCAGGATTCAATTCCGACCAACAGATGGTTCCTGTACTGCTGTAATGGAGCCTCTGATGGCTGAGTGTGTGTGTGTGTGTGTAGGTGGGTGTGGGTGTGTGTGGGTGGGTGGGTGGGCGATGGGAGTTATCTGTTGCAAGACAACGCAGAGAGAGGCAGGAAATAAACGAGGGAAGTGAGCGACGGCGAAAGAAACAAAACCAACAGAAGATAGTAAAAGTACATGAGATATTTACAAATCAGGGAGAGGCTCAAAAAAGTTACAGGCTGAAGTGAAGAGGACGGAGAACGATAGAAACATGTTCCATGTTCCATCCAAACAGCTGCACAGAGGTTCACAGAATCAAGGTTCCTGGTTCGAATCCCAGCTCGCATGGGGCCTTTCTGTCTGCGGAGCAGCAGGCGGAGGTGGACATGACATATTCATTTAATCTGTGATCACATGCTTCTGTTTACAGCACCGGCGTCGGACGTTATTGCCGAAAACTCTCGGGACTTCTTCGTCGGTGTCTTCTACGTGTGAGACATTTTGATCCGGATATATTTGGGTTTTTTTCAGTTTCTGTCGCAGGTTAGAAACCTCATCAACACGCCCGCTGGCCACGCCATCTCCCGCTGCGTTCTTACATCAGCTGCTTCAGACGCTTCAGCTCCTCAAAGGAGGAGATAATTAAAGATAATTAATAAATTGAGATTAAAGATGGACGCACCACTTTTCCAGAGGTTCGTGTTTGATGTTGACATAGAGACAAAACCAATAGTCTTGGTTTAAGGTGAATGAACTTTACATCTGTTTCTATTTCAACCCATGTTTATATAAATATTATACTTATATTAGTATATTATATTTATAAAGGGTGGTACAGTGGTGCACTGGATGATGGTTCCTTGTTTGAATCCCAGGGGTTTTCTTCCACTGTCCAAAAATATGCAGAGTGGGACGTAAAGAGGTAAAGATAATGGACGGATTATTTTATAAAACTGTGAAAAGCACGTCCAATTGTATTCAGAGAAAAATGATTATC
Organism: Paralichthys olivaceus; assembly: GCF_024713975.1. NCBI lineage: Eukaryota > Metazoa > Chordata > Actinopteri > Pleuronectiformes > Paralichthyidae > Paralichthys > Paralichthys olivaceus. The sequence goes on from NC_091094.1 coordinate 2,108,525, forward strand.
TCTCTTTTATGAGAAATGTCACTGGGGGTGAGGAACCAATCCGAGCTGGGGGCCGAGAGGTGCGTTCGACCAACATATAGAGACAAGCCACCGTTTACGCTCACATCCGCACCTACGGGTATTTCTCAGTCTCCAATTAACCTGCGAGACGGAGCATCTGGAGAAAACCCACACAGCCACAGGGGGGACACGCAAACTCAATGACAGTTTGCAATAATATATTAAACTTAAATTTGTCTGCATACCCAGCGTGACGTCCCTCACTGCTCTTCACCTGTCGCCTCACACACTTTCCATTTAGTCCCCTGAGTGACTTACACCTGCACGGCCCGCAGGTCCACACACACCGAGTTTACATATTTCACTTAATTTCAAGTCGCTATCAGTAAACCCACCCACACGCTCTGCGTCCTCAGGTATTGACATTCAGATCCTGTCCACGGTCTGTTCACCGCTGCGGGACAAAGTTCGTCCTCTGAGACTGAGACAACTTCATATTATCGAATATATTTCCTCCACCGCTCGTTATGTGTAAATCCACCTACAGACAAATGTCAAATTAAAAGGCAAATAAAATTGAACTCCTTGGCCTTTGCTTCCCTGCGCGGGGTTTCTTCATTAGGTTGAAGCCCAAAGGAAATGACTCACTGTAATTAGCTATGGATAAACCACACTGGCTAAATGTGTAAAGAGACAGAAATGGAAACAGATGACAGACCTAAATAAGGAGTCAGCAGAACAGGGAGATGAGTTCGGTGCTTCGTTAACGACACATTCATCAGTTTGTCTGTTTCACTTTTGACTGGACGGAAACACTGCGAGAGATCTTTATTGATCGTGTGTTTATTGTAGACATGAATTTAGATGTTAAGTTCAGGAGTTGCATTGTCTCCTAATGGTCTGAGATGGAAATCAATTCTCCCTTACACAGTAATATGTTTCGATTGAGAGGGAAAATGAACACATCGCATTCAGTCTGAGGTAAATACAAAATATTGAAGTATAAGTTATATCAATGCAGCTCCAGCTAACAAGTCTGAGGAGAGAATGATATTTTACCGACTGCAGAGGAACAAACTCGGAGCATTCCTGTCTTTACATATCGATGCACGTCAACAGATTTTGACACAATAGACGAGACGAGGGGTTTTATCTCCTCACGACCGCAACAGACCTGCGGATATTTGGGAGCACTTAAGAGTAAGAGTGGACTTATAGCAGCGATGAACTCTGACAGGATGAAAAGACTTTGAAGAAAAGCAGAGGACAGACTGATTGACTCAGTTGATGCAAAAACCTGAAGTGTTTCTTACTTTTTCTTGTTCGTGGTGTTTGGCGGCAGACGTGAGGACATCGTGACCTCGTGTGTCGTACCCGTCAATGTGAGAGTTTATATTTCTTGAGAGGAGGAGCTAAAGTTCAAGAGTCGACAGAAAAACAACTCAACACACAAACACCGTGAAAGATGTGATGAGAGTTTACAGGATAAATTATTTGTGTGTGTGTGTGAGTAAAGGAGCCTTAAGTCAGCTCTCTCGGACTTCGTCCAATAAATGAATTGCAGTGGGATCACACCAGCTGCGACGCACATCAACATGTTGATGTTCCAACCCATTAGTCCTCATTACTTAAGACGGGGCTCTGGCTGAGCCACTCTTGTCTTTTTGGAACTTTCTTGGAAGGTTCTTGATCACATCTCACACCGAGGCCCGTCTCCCTGAATTGATAAGCATGGCCGTGCAGCCAGCTTGAGGAGAAGATCCTGTTTGTCCCGGATGTCTTCCAGAATTACGACGTCCACTGTGGCTCTCGGGTACATTTTTTAAAGCCTTCCCAAAATCTGCGCTTCAATACAGTCCTGAGGTCCCTGTGTCCTTCCACAGTCCTGAGGTCCCTGTGTCCTTCCACAGTCCTGAGGTCCCTGTGTCCATCCACAGTCCTGAGGTCTCTGTGTCCTTCCACAGTCCTGAGGTCCCTGTGTCCTTCCACAGTCCTGAGGTCTCTGTGTCCTTCCACAGTCCTGAGGTCCTTGTGTCCTTCCACAGTCCTGAGGTCCCTGTGTCCTTCCACAGTCCTGACGTCCCTGTGTCCTTCCACAGTCCTGAGGTCTCTGTGTCCTTCCACAGTCCTGAGGTCCTTGTGTCCTTCCACAGTCCTGAGGTCTCTGTGTCCTTACACAGTCCTGACGTCCCTGTGTCCTTCCACAGTCCTGAGGTCTCTGTGTCCTTCCACAGTCCTGAGGTCCCTGTGTCCTTCCACAGTCCTGAGGTGAGCAGGTTGATCTGTAACCTCCATTCAAATACATTTGATTTGGTAAAGGATGTTGTGAACGGCCTCTGTCGCGTCAGATCACCACAGAAAACCTGTTGGTCACAGTCAGCTCAGTCTCTTTGTGTGTCCCACACAGTTGACAGTGAGAGACCTGCTTTTATTCGGTTATTTGGTCAAACACATGATGGTTCGTACACAACAGCTCCAGCGGCGGTGAACCGAGCTCCGCAGCGACTGAAGTGCACGTGTGTAAAGAGACGATCTGCTGGTTTGCATGACTGTCCCTTCACTTGGTTTGGTGATGAATAATTACTGATATCTGTGTCTCATTAATACAGAAGCTCAGTGGGTCGCATGTAATATGTCTGCACACACACACACACACACACACACACTGACATATATTCCCCAGCAGCTTGTACATCCCTCAACAATCACAGCTTTATAGTGTTATCTGTTCTTTACACCTAAAATTACCTGAAATTAATTATAATATTAATTAACTTCAAACATCTCCTCAATCTCATCACAGACTTTATGGACGATGCGTCTCCACTTCCTCACACAGACAGAAATTAGCCCAACATGTCTCTGATACAAGTGTCGCTATCTTGATCACGATGTTTTATTGCTAACTAATTAAAACTAAACTTTTAAGAAACATGAACACTTGAACTGACATTGGTGTAATACCACCTTAAATCACAGACACCATCTTTGAGGAAAATGTTCTTTGACTTATTAGTTTGGTCCGTGTCCCATCTGCTAACATGGAGGAGGGGGCCTGTAGTGCAGTAAGCCATCTTTAAAGTTTCTCAAATGTCCTCCCTGAAGTCATAAAGTCAGATTGGTCCTCACAAATCCCACAACTCTCAAAGGTTCAGGAAACGTCGTGGCCTCGGTTTGACGACACGAAAATCACCCGTTCTGTTTATAAACAAAACCACAGTCTCTCTCTCCTCATGAAACATCTCGTTACGTTCTGCACATTTTCCACTTCCTGTTTGAATTCAACATCTCTTGCGTTGCTCACAAACTGATGATTTGCTCGACGTTGTTGTAAAAATAACTCGCTTCAACGGGGCTGCTCTGCATTTTCATTTCAAACTAACATTATCAAACTGTTTGAAATTCATGGCAGCTGGTTGTCAAGGATACCAACCAGAGTTATTCTCGATAGACAGACAACAACAGCGGTCGATCTTAATTTAAATTACAAGGTTGAGTTTAATTAGACACAAATGCATTTGTCTCACCAGGCCATATTGTTTTTTTTATTTTTTATAAATAAGCTCAGTTAATCGCTAGAATAAAAGATTAGGTCAAGAAAATGTAAAAATACATAAAAACGAGTTTCGTGGTCAGACTCGGTGGTGTTTCTGAAATAATGCTCAGAGGAGGAGAGGAGGAGAACTTTAGAATTCAGTTTATTTGTGTAGAACCTTTAAAAGATGGACGACATGACAGCTCCCGGAAAGTAAAACTAGGTCATGCATCATAAATGTTGCTTCCTCCATGTGAGCAGATGGGACACGGACTAAATACAAAAAATCAGAGGACATGCTCAATTACTATCCATCCATTGTCTCAGAGTTTCCCAGTCCAACGGGGGTTGTCCAGATGTCTCCCTGCCCAACCACAGATTCCACGTCCTCCCGGGGTCCTAAAATTGCACCATCGCCTAAAGTACGGAGGCGAATGGAGAGTTTCTGTTGGTTTTTTTTCGTTGTTGTGATGTTTAAATGTCATTTCATTCTTCTGTCTCTTATCCTTGAAAAGCACTTTACTTGCTTTCACATTGAATCCATCCTCTCAATGAACGTGTGAAACCCAAAAAATGACTTAAAAGAAAAAACAATTGTACGATGGGAGTAAGTGGAGACACATTATCCGACTTTATTAACAGTCAACAGTCTTTAAAAACAGACAAACAGCAAAGTTAAAAACTGTGAGAGTCAAGCAGCTACACACGCAAACACACACACACACACAAACACACACTTCCATCCTGTGCATAGAGATCAGGCGGACAGGCGGTGTGAGTCATCTCAGCTGAAGGTGACTGGGTTGATAATGAGCAAAGTCGTATGAGTGAGGGAATCTGAAGGAATTCAACAGACGTCCTGTGCCGGCTCTTTTGTCCGCGGTGGACTAATGTTGTGTTTGTTTTCAAGGGCAGCTGAGACCAGAGTCATAAACAACCTGAGAAAACTTTTCTGTCTTCGTTTCGACGAAGCAAAATGTCCAGAGACAGATTAACACAAAAGGAGTCAAAACGGAGAGAGAGGCAGCGTCTCCGCAGTAAATCAAACATTAGGAGACACAGTATAAAATATTAAAAAACCTTTCAGACTGTGAAATCATTCACCGTATGTTCTATAAAAGATAACAAAGACAAGTCAAATCAACCATCTCCTATTCCTCTCAAATTTAAATATACTGAGCATGGCTGCCACCATCTTGCACTCTGGAAGACATCTGGAGCCAGACTCCCACCAGGGGGCGACCAGTGTAATTTAGCTTCACTACCGGGGGAGCCGCCATGTTGTTAGTCTCATCGACTGTGGGATTATAAAAGCGATGACGCGATGAGGTCGTCTCAGTGTTGACAGGGGCATCAAACCTTATCATGTCTACTTTCTGCTTCCATATTAGCGAGAGGCAGCATTTACATGACAAGCAGCGTCTCAGTGGTGTTGTCTCTCTCCTCCACGAGGCTGCGTGGCATCAGTAATAACTGGCGTTCTCCCTCAGGCGTTGAACCGCATCAGCCGTATCAAGAGTCGTTGACATCGCACAGGTACCGCATCCAAATCCAGACGATCCATCAGTGGCAGCGGAAGCTTCTGCTCCGCGATACGTTTGGAATCTTTATCCTCCTTCACATTTATCCTCATATGACACGTGCACGATTTCTGCAACTGTCAGTCTTCTGGAATAAAACGCAACAGGCTTCCAGCTTTATACAAGCACATGTAGAAGGAGCGCCCCCTGTCTGTCTCTGATGGTCATACTGAGCCAAGACGGGCGAGGTGATAAAAGCTTCGCAACCCGACAACCCCAGCGCTCGCTTTAGCTTTGTGATCGTTTGCAGGCCCTTTGGCTCGCTGATGGGTTTCCCTCTACTTGTGTCCGCTCTGACTCGAGTGGCTTCCGCTCTGTGGCCCAGGAGCTGCAGCTCTTGTTGTCCGAGCACACACGTCTTCTTCTTCGGGGAGACCGTCCATTGACGTCAGCGTGCTTCATGAGCCTCTCTGTCATGGATTGCTCCTCCGTTCATCAGGACTGGCAGGTTGATTTTTTAAAGTGCTATCAAAGTACACACTTGAGTTTCATGTCTCATTTTGAAATGCTTCATCACTAACTGAAAGGCTTCTCCAGGTCTCTCGACTGGCCCCAGCATTTAACCCCTTGTTGGGCCGTTGACACCTTGAGACTTGTTGAGATAGACGTCTCCAGGGGATGATTTCATGACCGTGCTTTGTTTCCGAGGCCCCTGATAAATGTGATGATAACTGTCTCCACTGTAAAACACTAAAGAACTTTTGCAGATGGTTGGCAAACACACAGCTTTCTGTTAAAGTTGGTTCCATCGGTTCTGTCGTCTGTGGGAGGGAGATTATAACAAACAACGATTGAGATCTTTCTTGTCTCACTCGCTCCAGGGACGAGACTGAGACACAATCGATGAGGAAGTGGACAGACAAGGTCGCAGCTGTTTCCTGAGTTTAAGGCAACATGAAGTTGAGAAGGAAAGTTTTCAAGTCCTAATTTCTTTAATATCACAGAGGATGCTGCACACAAGTATCATACGCTTTGTTTCCTGCAGAAAGAAATTAAACTGTTGAGATGAGAAATCCTTTGTGTTGGTTTCCTTAAAAATATGCATCATGGAGTGACCTGCAGGTTCGATTCCGTTAACTGAACGTCAGCCCTCTCCCGTCTCCATTAGTTTCCTATGTCTTTACTATGAAAGGAAGGAAACTCTGATCCTCTGGCTCTGAACGACATGTCTCAACCATCCCTCCAAATGTCGTTGATCAAATCCACCTTTGGTGCCACAAGAGGAAAAGTCATTAGGATCATTTGGAGCTCATGAGATATTTCTGGAACAAGATGTTTTACCAACCGACAGACAAACGTTTCTATTCACTGGGTACAAATGGTACAAAGGCTGTTTGTGACACAGGTGAAGAAAATAAAGCGACAAATTAAAGCCGAAATGATTTAAAATGGGACTTTTCAGGTCGTCCTCAAACTAATATTTGGAAATTATCAGGCAACCAAGCATTTTCACAACGTTTGACGATTCTCAGACGGATGCGGTTTTTCTGTTTTAGCCCCAGACTCTGCTGGTGTGTGTTGCCTTTATGTCCTGAGGTCCCCACATCCTCAGAAGAATAACTATGTTTATGAATGTGTGTGTGTGTATATAAGGATAATCTGTGTGTTTGTGTGTGTGCGATCTATTCATCATGTGTCCCAGTGCATGCAGTTATCCATCACATAACGTGGTGTTAAAGAGAAAAGAATAATGACTCCTTCCCAACATCCTTCTGTCCCCAAGGGCCATAAACACACACACACACACACACACACACACACACACACACACACACACACACACACACACACACACACACACACACACACACACACACACAAACACACACTCTCCCTTCTTCGCCTCTTAAAAATGAATCATGGGATGTCAAATGAGACACAGCGATCAGTCAACCAGCTTAACAACCTGGTGGGAGCACAGGAAGGTAAATGGAACATACACACACACACACACACACACACACACACACACACACATTACCCATATATGTGGTATAATCCATAATTACCCTCACACCTCACACACACAAGCACACGCACACACATGCACACACACGCACACACACGCACACACACACTGTGTTTCTCCTCTGCAGATGAAGTTGAAATTTCTGCTTTGTAATTACAAAATAAGGTTCTGCAGGAAAATCACAGACCACTGTGTGTGTGTGTGTGTGTGTGTGTGTGTGTGTGTGTGTGTGTGCGCGCCTGGGTCTCATGAGAGTAAACGAGATGTGTGTGAGGTTTCCAGACAATCAGCAAAAGACATAGAACAACAATAAGATTTCATGAACTGTCACATCGGCCCAAAGTAAACACCCACATTTAGAAACGTGTTAAAATATAAAAGAGGAATCATCAGTTTGTATTTTAGTTTTATCTGTCGAGGGTGTGTTGTTGTGTGTTGCTGTGTGTTGTTGTGTGTTGCTGTGTGTTGTTGTGTGTTGTTGTGTGTTGTTGTGTCATGTAGCTTGTTATTGTACATGATCCAAGTGCAGCTTGTTGCTCACAGAGTTTCTCTTCATCACAGTGACACACTAACGGGCGTCAGGATTAATCTGGTGTCAAACTGTCGAGGAGCAAGTGTGTGTGTGTGTGTGTGTCAATTGCTTCCTGTCCCTTTTTTCGTCCATCCTTCTCTTTTGTATCCTCTTCTCTATCATATTTCACCCATTTTCCCCCCTCCCTCCTTTCTTCTTCTCTCAGTCCGGACACTCACGCCAAGTTTTAAAGTTTTTATTGCAGCGATGTGCATTTTATTTTGGCGGCGGCGTTGCTCTGTTGATGTGATGATCTGGAAAGAATCTGAACAAGCGTGACTGTCTCTGAGCTGCTGACTCCCCCTGGCAGAGCCCGAGACACACTTTGTGAATATGAACTAATATCAAAGACAACGCAGGAGGAGTGCGGGGCGCTCTGGCGTCGAGCGCCAAATGTTCACGTGGAGCTATTATGAGAGAAAGGTCACAGGTGCACAGGGTGTGTGAAACGTGTCATTGTAAAATTACTTGTGCGTCCGCCTGAACTATCGTTGGCACCATTTCCTCTTTCCTCCCACTCCGCCTCTCCGCCTTCTCCTCTCCTCTATCCTCTGTCCTCATCCAGTATCAATTAATTCCTCCCACCTCTCATTCCCTTCTCTCTGGTTGCCCCTTGCTCTTCTCCACCCACCTTCCTCCCTCACTTATTAACACATCGCATCGTTGGTTTCACTGTCGTCTCTCCGCACAGTGTAATTAAACTTTTTCTCGTGATTAGAGAAATTGGTTTGTTGGTTTTGTTGTGAGGGAGAAAGTGTATCAGTCAGAAAGAGACAAAAACACAATCAGTGCAGTGTGTGAGTGTGTGCACGGACTTGTAATGAAGTGAATTTGAAGTTTCCTTCAACTGGGATTTGATTCAGAAAATGCAAAATAAATCTTGGCTCAACATCTGAGAAGACGTTTTGACATTTCCTCCATTTATGATTCCTGCGATTCTCTGAAATCCATTTTCACAACAAGGTGAAGACGAACGTGGATCTTGTGATGCACGTGATCCCCAGTGACTCTACAGGACTGTAGACAGGGAAGCTCCTCCATGTTAGTGGAAGGGACATCGACCAAACTAAAAAGTTCAAGTACACAGATTTTACTCGAAGATGGTTTAAGACCTTTTAGTTTCTAAAATAATAAATTATTATTATTATTATTTGATGATATGATGTTAGCTGACACTGACTCTTGCATAATCAGGACTATGAGTCCACGGCTCCAATCCCTACTGCGGACCAAAGAACAAGATGGCGGCCCCCACATGTAGAGGACGTTTCAGCCCAATGTTTTGCACAACGAGAGGAAGTCATCCATCTCCATGGTCTAGCTTCTGCAGGGACACTTCAGTAGTGCGGAGAAACATCCTTCAGATTTTATTGCAAATCTAAACCAAGCGTCGATGTCAAAGCTCATGTGTAAATATTTAATACTCTTATAGGAAACACAAGAACTTAACATATGCACATATTTACACATTAAGTCCACATCCATAATAGATAAAGTTTGATCTCATCTTCTGTCATTTACTCTTTCTTTATTCCTCTTCTCATACCATTCCTGCATCCTCCTCTCCTCTCCTCTCCTCTCCTCCTCTCCTCTCCTCTCCTCCACCACAGTTCATATCACAGTCTCCAGCTTGTTCTTCCCTCCCAGGAGAAGCTACAAGCAGTGAGCTCCATCCATAATGTATATAAGCTCCAACACCAAAACACATTCTTCATACAGTGTGTTTCTTTGAGCAGACAGGAGCCGAGGAAGAGAAATGCAACACAGTAAACTGAAGCTGTGTGGAAAATACTGTGGACTCAGCATCCCGGTCCACAACCACAGGGATTGACAGAGAATGGAGAATTTTACATTTTCATCACAGCAAAAAAACAAGATAAAATAAAACATAATTAAAACAAAGAGAAAAACAACATTACCCATGTGTGTGTGTGTGCATGTGGTTTAAATGCTGCTTTTAACTTTTACATTTTATCTGAGGAAAACTCAAGAGGTCCAGCTCTCCCACAAATTAGTAAACTAGAATCTCTCTGAGTCTTCGACATCCAACCTTCTACCATCTTCACCTAAAACCTTTTGATTCACGACCAAAAAGTTGACTCAACACCTGAGCGGAGGAAAAATGAAAAGAATGGGTCTTCCTCTGTTATATCAAACCCCTTAATCAACAAGGTATCCAGGAAATCCGACCCAAATTGACCATTTGATCCCCTCCAGGAGCCAACGTCCTGTTGCCATTGACCTTAAGAGGTCGCCCAGAGACCCTTAGAACCACTGAGGTGATCACAGATCAGTCTTAATGGGCCTCTAAAATGTTTCTTATCGCCTCCGGTTCACCGGCTCCCCTCTGATGCTCTGGCACCTCTTAGATGACGACTGAAACATTCTCAAGGACCCCCGGTGGGCCCCTTTAAAGATTTAGAGATTTGTGAACAACTTCTTGATGGAAACACATGCTCGTGTTGCTGTGCACTTACAACCACCTCTGCTGATATCTTAAGATTTCAACCTGCTGATCTGTGCACAGCTGCCATCTCCCCGAGCTCCTCGGCGCGACTTCAGATGATTACAACCTCAAAGAACACTTCTGTGTTTCCAGCATACCTACGTACACTACCACAGGGGTGGCATGCAGGGACTGCTGTGTGTGCATGCTACATTGAATATGCATGTGGTATTTGCATCGCAGTATTCCTTCATGGATCTTTCCACAGAGCAAAGAGGAAGAGATCTTCCTTAATACATTATCTGTGCTCAACCTATGATGGAGATACTTGAGGTTGTTTGTCGCCAACCTCTATGACCCATTTTAAAAAGAGTCCCCCATGTGGCAGCCATAAGAGCAGGTCGACCACAAACCAAAGTGTCGGTAGTTCGATCTCTGGTTTCTTTAGTTCACATGCGCAATTATCCTTGGAAATGATTGGGAAATTGCCCCTCGTGCATGTGCTGGGGGGGGAATAGAAGGAGCACAGCGTATGGAAGCAAAGAAAAAATATCAGTACTGTCCTCAGCATGATTCAAAGATCAGAAACTTTGAGACTGAAGCAGCGTAAAAAAAAAAAAGGTCACAGCCGAGCGAACAACTCCTCCAATCACAGTGCAGGGATGAAAGTACGTCTAAACCTGTGAGGGGAGAGATGTTCAGACCATCGCATGTTCCTGTCGTCCTGTTTCTTTAACCGAGCAGTCATGATACGACTTAATGTGGTGCAGTGAAATCATCACACCTTTCCATTAACCTTCCTCTCACACACACACACACACACACACACACACACACACACACACACACCTTGTTGCGTGCTGTACTGCTGTTTGATCACGCTGAAATAAATTAGTGTGTGACAAGACATTAACGTATGCGTGACAGCCTATGTAACGAGCCACAGGCGTGTGTGTGTGTGTGTGTGTGTGTGCGTGTGCGTGTGTGTGTGTGTGCGTGTGTGTGCACTGTGGGTTTGAATAAGTTATAAAGAGCAAGAGAGTGGATAACGTCTGGCTGTGATAAGGTTGTTGTAACACACTCGACTGCAGAGAATTCACGGAGCAGATGCAGAGCTGTAGTCTTTAATAAACAACATCTGGCTTATCGACGGGTCCGGCAGGGCGGGAAATAAAACGTGGAGAATCCAAAACTCAGGTGGAAGAAGTCGGAAACTGAGCAGAAGCACGGCGTGACACGAGGGAACTGAACGCACAGAGACCGATAGATTAAGACAAGTAGGTGATCAAAAAGACAGGAAGTAAAAAGTGTGTAGTTTGTGTGTGAGGGACACAGTGATGACAACATGTTCCCAGGTGTATGAGTGTGTGTGGTGCATTTGTGTATGAGTGTGCCTGACTGGACTTGGAGCGAGGGTGTGAGCAGGGGGTGGGTGTGTGTTGGCCCGTACGCTGTTCTGCAGCAGAGCCGGGACTGAGGCGGTACAATAGCCTACAGTGATGTGATCCTCGTTAATTACCCTCATCTTTGATCTGAGCCTAACGAGGAGAAAACTAGATGTTAACGAGCCCAGGAGAGCTCCGGGGGACTCTCAGCTACTAATCACTCCGTGGGAGAAGTGTGTGTCTGTCTGTGTGTGTGTGTGTGTGTGTGCGTGTGTGTGTTGGCTAATCACGTACGTGGAAGCCTCCGACTGGATCAAGTTCCACTGTCTCATATAGACACAACACATCCCTCCAACATCACTATCCTTCCCATTTAACTTCATTAGCTGTGTCTCAGTTCGGGGGCCACGTCCTGCGGAGGATCAGGTGTACGGCGGTGGACACTGCGTCGGCCGATCGAGATGATCCAGTGACGCACACCAGCTTCTCCCGTCGTTACAGCCGTCGCCTAGCAACAAAGCTACAGACGAAAATGTTCCTGAGTCGATTAAAAATGTTTAGAAGATGTTTTTTTAACATTTGAACCTTTAGCTGTTCAGTTGAGTGCTTACATTTAAAAATAAAGTCTCCTGACGTTTTCGTCTGGCTCATGCCACAATTTACGTCTTTGAAAACCGTTCATCAGTGCACGCCGCCTCCGTGATTAATCACTGCACGACTAGTGAGTTGCAAACACTCGCCTGCCAGATGTTCTGTCTCAGTCACACAGATGTGCAACTCACGGTTTAACCATTAGTCTTGACCTCGACCTCGTCCACCTGTGTATGGACCGGAGAGTTTCTGACTTTGAGTCCTCGTCTTGGCAGCAGAGGAACTTTCAGACACTGAATTAAACTTCTTTCATTATGACCTGACGCACGGTTTCTTTTGCTCTTAAGTCTGACGGATGAAGTTTTCTTTAATCTTAAAGCCTTTGACTGGTCGGGGGAGACGCTGATGTAAACTAGATTAAAAGTGTGTGTTGGTAATGAGGAGGTTAAATGTGGAGCACGTTGTGTCGGGCTGATGAAGAGAAAACCAGAGAGAGAGAGAGAGAGAGAGAGAGAGAGAGAGAGGAGGTGGAGAATGAATTACTTTGACCCACAGCTGTGCACGACTGCCGACCTCAACCTTTGACCTCACCCCCTGAACTGCTGCTCTCTGTAACTCAGTTTATATTTCACCTGGGGTTTGGGTTTCACCTTCACTCGCACAGTAACCCCTGAAATGATACTTGGACTGCACACACACACACACACACACAATAACACAATAACAGGATACGTGTAAATATCTTGTAAATAACTGCGGCGCCTTTATTTACAGAGAGTAAACGTTTCATGGGAGAGACGCTCCTGTAGTCAGGGAACTCCTCACAAATTACACAGCTGGAAGATTCTTTTCTTAAGCGAATAAAAAGTCATAAAATTTGAATGTTGGTGTTTAACAATACGATAACAAATTTTACTGCAGTAATCTGTAAAGGTTACTTTGATTCTTGATATATTGATATATACCATGTCGCCAAAAGTATTTGGACAGTAACAATAATAGGAATACTAGGTGTATTTATAAAAACTAAACAAAATGCTTTAGAATGAAACAAAACATTCACATTAGATGAAATTGATTAAAAAATATTCATCAAGAAAATGACTTACCTGTGTCTTGACTATGACGACACGACAAACCTAAAAAGTGAAGCCTAATCACCTTGATCGCCCCCTGGCTGCAGTTAAGGTCATGAAACCCTGCCTCCTCCATGTTAGCAGATGTTTTCTGTCCGTTGAGCTTCTTCAGTTATTTGATGACATAAAAACAGGGTGAAACATGAATATTTACATGAGGCGACTTTCTTTTAAAGCACAACATGACCAGTATCCAGAACATTTTAGCTTCAGTTTGTTCAGTGAGAGGATGCAGAGACATTTTGTCGACCAGCAAAGTTACTCCACAACAAAACTGGGAAAATCACTTGATCCCTGAACTGCTGACAGGAAGATTGAGAATATCCTCATGTGCTGTGAGGAGCTTACCTGAAAGCCTGATGAAGTTAGCCCTTGAAGAGATGCAGGAGGTGATCGCACACAGCGGAACACGAGCACAGCAGGTTGGAGGAAACTGTTAACACTGAAACAGACTCTGTTGATTTGGCAGCTGATGTACAGCAGGGAACACGCCTGTAGTGATTTGCCTGACAGAAGCAGATCTGGCCTAGATTCTCAGACAATAATCAGTCAATGCGGGAATTCAAACAGCTTTTTAGCAAAAAAACAAAAACTGTGCATCAAAGATGTTGAACTGACAGGATGGTTTCTGGGTAAAGGTATCTCTCTCCAGGTTGGTCTCCGGGGACTTCTCGGATGTTTTGGGGGGTTTTCGAAACAAGCTTTAGAAGCAGAAATGTTATTTTCCTCACAAGAACAGAGAAACAATTGACTTCTGAAAAGTGAACCAGGCATCTCACACACCTTGAAAATATCACAAGCAGATCCACGCGCACCTTTCCAAACTTCATGTTGTACTCAAATAAACATGTATACAGTCGCTCAATTAGTTAAATCTGTGATCGAGGCTGTTAGTCCGAGAAAAAGATGCTTGAAACCACCTTCATTGTACGTTGTTGGTTTCCAGTAAAGTCAGCACAACCACAAGCGTTTCGATGGACTTCAGGGGCCCAGGTAAAAGAGACCTGCCCCCTCTATCAAACCATTCCACACCCATCAAGCGCAAATGTAGATGTTCTGCTTTAAAACAAACTTCTTTTTGCAGAAAGTCAGTAGCATGCAGCCTCATCAGGCGGTTTTTCTGACCATGGTGTCATCGCCGAATCTGCTGCGACGCCCCGACTGTCGTCAAAGGTGGAAGTTATTATTTCAGCACAAAACCTATTCCAGCATCAGGAAGAGGTCTGCAAAGGAAAACTGCTTATCTCGTCACACTGAGTTAAACAAATCCTGATTTTTAGCTTCATCTGTTCCAAACTTTCATTGGGTCATTCTCCAGTTTTTGAGCGATCCTGCTACCAGAGATGAAAACCTCCTCCCTGTGTCACAGCAACATAATAAAATCAGGACTGCACGTTGCTTAATGCTGATTATTTAGAGAAGCAGCTGGTGGACAGGCTGCTTCTTCTTACTGGGAAAAGCTTCCGTCTGCTTTCCAAAAACAGTCCAGTGATCAAACTGGATTTTCATTGGACTCGTGAAAAAGTTTGTCCCAAAACTTCTGTGTGTAAAATGCAAGCCAGTGAGCGTGTGTGTGTGTGTGTGTGTGTGTGTGTGTGTGAGTGTGTGTGTGATAGAGAGAATCAGCACGTGTGTGTTGATCTGAGCCTCTGATACATTTTCATACACATACAAGGTCTGTTCCATTTATACAGGCTGAGTCTTCTCCAAGGTCTGAGTCATAAATTCTAAGCACTGACATTTGAAGATTTTTAAAACAGCAGGTGTGTGTGTGTGTGTGTGTGTGTGTGTGTGTGTGTGTGTGTGTGTGTGTGTGTGTGTGTGTGTGTGTGTGTGTGTGTGGACCAAGCACAGACATTTTCACTCACTCATTTCTTCAATGTTCTTTTTGAGGCTTTAAATTTACTGAAATTTAACAGAACAAAATTCTACCACCTCCTATAAAAACACGGAGGTGCATGGATGTGACTGCTGAACATCTTTAAATCAACAAATCTCTCCTTCCACTTAAGAAATCGTTAAAATGGTCGACATGGAAACAAATCAACAGATCAAAAGTAGGAAACGTGTGTCTTAGTGTGATGATTGCACACGTTTGGATGTTTGCTAACTCTGGTAGTTGGATCCCTGGAGCCACGGCAGCTCAGCCAATCGTATCTTTAGCTTCGTCACCGGCCTGCAATGGATCCTGGGATAGGTTGGCCTGAGAGGGATCGACCTGTTGGGTCCCTCAATGTTCAGGAATCGTCTGCCGGTCTTGAAATGCTGCCTCCAAAGGACGCAGCCTTAGATTTGAGGCACAGCTTAGAAATACTTTGCAGCTTTGTGTCTGACCCTGAGTTCTGCAGCCCTTTGTGTAAAGCTTAACACTTACGGATCACGGGCTCAGTCCCACCGCCGTGATTCAGGGTTTGATTCCCAGTAGAGCCGCCTCCGACTTGGTCACAGATTTCAAACTACAACTCCAGGTTTGTGTGAAACCAGTGACTGATTTCATATTTGTTGCTCATCTCTGTTTTTCTCGTTACAGTTCAATTATACAGTTCCAAGGTTCGTTTGGTGAAATCATCGATTTCCTTTCATGAAAATTAAATTTTAGTTTCACCTTTTTACCGTACATTTAGTTTAAAGACGAGAAAGGGTACTGAGATAGATTAAAAAACTAGTGCATCACATTACACGCACGTGGATATGAGCTTTTTTTAAACACTGGACAAAAGAAGCTTGTTTTCAACGGGGGAATAACTCAGTTCTCTACCTGAGCTTATCAGTGACTGTGCTCTATGAAAAGGTCAGCTGGAGAAAATTAACCTGTCACATCGGCGGAGGCTCAGCTCAGCTACATGCCGAGATAATAAAAGTCTCGCTCACATGAATGTTTGCTGACATATAACGTATAATGTGCTCAGTGTCTGTGTGTGTGCGAGCATGTGTTCTCTATTGTCAACGTTTAAACCGTTCCAGTGTGGTTTTAGTCTCAAAAGACACTTTGGAATTGAGCATCAAGACATTTCGATAAATCCCAGACAGATAAAATCGGTGAATTTCAATCACGTGTAACTGGGAATGTCAAATGATTCTTGTCATGTCAACGCACGGGAAAACATGTTTTCAGATTCTGCAACGTGATGTGAATATTCAAGCCATCGTCTGTATATGAAGACACGTTTCCACTTCCTCCCACCATCCAGAGAGAAGCCGGAATATACGAACGCTGCCATCTTGTGCTGAAGACGCCAAAACAGTGATCGGGGGAGGGGGTGGAGCCACAGTAGCGAAGGTCCCACCAATCGAGAGTCATCTGTCAATCATCACGTTTTACATTGATAAATCAAACACTCATCAGTTTGATGAAAACTACAGAAACCACCTTCGTCTACCGTGTACTGTATTTGGCCCGTGTCCCATACTCTAGCCAGCCACCAGGGGGCGATCAAGACACTTCGGCTTCACTTGAGCCGCCGAACATTCTCTCCACAGTCCCCTCCGCTCCGACCCCGTTCACGTGTGTTTCCCTTCGACTCGTCTTCACGTCAGCGGTAGAGAGCTGAACTTGAAAACTTTCTGCGAGGAATTAACGCGGATTTAATGACGAGAGAAAGACGAAGCCCACATTCTCACACAACGTCTCCTCAGCTCATTAAGCTCAAGTCAGACGCATCAGCAGGAACTTGTTAGGAAGCTTTCAGGGGAGAAAAGATGGGAGATTTTCTTGCCTCTTCACTGTTTGTGGAAAACGCATTAATGGGACTAATGAAGGAGAGAAGGTGATTACGTCTCCGCCCAGATCGCTGAGGTTTGTGCAGCTGGGGTGAGATAAGGTGAGTTAACGGTGAAGAGAAGAAAGTAAAGTGAGGCTGCTGCTGCAAACTGATGGGAGAGATAAGTGAGAGAAGTTTTCACCTGTGTGTTTGTTGGTTTACACAAAATCGGCGGAAGGGAATTCCACCGGACTCGGGGGAAGGGAGGGGACATGAACTTTTGTTGCAGATCCAGACGAAGACTTTTTTAAAAAAAACGTTCTTTTCCATTCCAAGATAAGATTTTTTTTTTTATTGACAAACCCTAAATATTTCTCAACGTATTCCATTTTGTTGCAGAGTTTTTCAATCGCTGTGCTCGTGTTGTCAAACTGGTGAAGATGTTTGCTTTACGTTTTAACGTTTACACCCACAGAGAAATGGTAATGTCACATTTTCTTATTTTCTATCTGCAGAATGGTTGAAGCGTACGAGCGTCTCTCACCTGTCCCATCTGCTGCAGGTTGGACGACAGGGACGCTCGTGTCCCTTTGTGAAGGTGATCAGTGTTTCGGCGAAACGTTTCTGGACAGTTGGATTTAGATAAAACTTGACGCCGACAGATGTGAGCAGCTTCTGGCAACAACCAAAAAAAAAAACCTTAAACTTAATTATTTAATATGCAGATGTTTCCACACATCTCCATCGTGATAAATAACAACTCGGTGGTTTGTTTGTTTCTCACGTTGGAGCAAAACTAAAGGTGTTGGAGGAGAAACGCTTTAAAGAAAACAGAGAAAAACGAACTAACCTTGTTTCCATTAACAGCTGCGGGATCTGAAATGTGACCCGACAGAGGATGAGTGAGACGCGAACGAGGTTAATGGAAAAACATTAACAGCTAAGTGCTCATTTAAAAGAGCGAGAGAGAGAGAGAGAGAGAGAGAGAGGAACGATACTGAAGCTTGAAAAATAAATTGAGTTTGGTCACTTGTTTGTTTTTAATCACATTCACTGGGATAGAAACTGAGAGTTTCCTCCACCTGTTATTAGTTTTAAACTGTAGTAGCACTGAACATGGTCCTGTATGTGTCATGGTGATATTTATGAGTGTGTGCGATGTGATGCCGATCCAAACAAACATCTGGATCTGGTGTATTTAAATGTGGTTTAACGAGGGGACTGATAGAAAATGAAATGCCGTCACTTCATTTGAAAAGTTAAACGTTCTATTCTGCTCATTTATCCAATTGCTGTTAATTTCCCTCCAAATACAAATATATTTACTTCAAGAATAAATAAAATAAATTTCCCACCATCCAGCTTGATCGTGTAGAGTCACGTGACTGTGACATCATCAGGTATTTAACAGCTGATTGGACCAGAGATCTGTTTGAATGGAGGAACCGGCAGCAGGAAGTTAATGGAGCAGGACGCGCGCACCTTCACGCATCACCACTGTTTTATTGGGGACGAGGTGAACAGGCACGTGGAGAATATGGAGTTTGAAACAATCACCTGATGTTTCCTCAATAAAAACAATCAAAGTGTTCGGGTTTAATTTCCAGAATCAAAGCAGCTTCCTGATAAATATCACATTTGAGAAACCAGGTTCTTTACTGAACTGATGTTTGGATCAGATTTTTAAAAAGAGTCTCTCTGGTTCTGTCTGTGCGCTTTTTTTTGTTTTTGTTGTTTTGCTTGGTGCCAGAATTACGCACGAAGCTCCCGCGGCTGCAGCCCGGGCTCCCCCCCCTCTCAGCCGGGGCTCAGTGGTTCGCTCCAGTCGGCTCCTCTGCTTTTCATCCCCGCCCCACTCGCCGGCGCGCAGTCGGAGCTCCAGCCCGGTAACCGAGCGCACACTGAGCCGAGAACCTCCTGCGCACTGGCCGCTGCGCTCCTCCTCGCTCCAGCCTCAGTTTTTTCCCTCCTGCGTTGGTAGGTCACATCTCACTTCTCCTCGCTTCTTTCTTTCTTTCTTTCTTTCTTTCTTTCTTGCTGGGTTGTTTTCCTTCATTTTTATTTTGATTCAGCGGATGCTTGGATTTATTGTCTGTTTGGTCCTGCGATTCTTTACCGGAGCTTTCACCTGCTGCTTCATCTGCTCCAACAAAACCTGCACAAATCTAAATATCAGGAAAACTCATCTTCTGTTTTTTTTAAATTTTATTTTAGATTTATTTGTTTCTCTTATATTTTTATTGTCTCCTTTTTCTTTTCATTTTGAGAACTGGTCTTTTCTTCTATTTGTATTGTGTATTTAGATTTTTGTCCAATTTATTCTTCTGTTTTTTTTTTTATAAAAGCCAAATGGGATTTAAATTTCTCTTGAACTTGAACATTGCACATGCAGCATGACAGAACACCATGATGAGGATGATGATGAGGACAGTGGGCAGTTGTTGCTCAGACATCCATGGACCTTCTCATATTTCTGTTGGGACAGTTTGTGCCTGAATGTTGAGATTCTGTGTCAAACACACACACCTACACACACACACACACACCTACACACACACACACACACCTACACACACACACACACCCCTCCTGTTTTCACTGTCGCTCCCCATGATGCAGACCAGGAGGAGCTGACAGGTCGAGTTTGTAACTGTCATGTCCGGTCCTGCATCTGTTATGCGAAATATCAGCTGACAGGTTATTGCTCCTTGTTTCCAGAGATCTGCACCCTCACTGCATGCTGGGAAATATTTCCATGACATGCCCTGCTCGTATAAACCCTTCACCCTGAACTTTGCCGTGTCTACATTTGCTCTGGCGTTTGGATGAAGTGTAGTAGACTGGAAATAAGGCTCGGATGGAGAAGTCAGATTTATTTGTAGCGCTGCAGATCGCTCATTGATGAAGCTGAAATAAAAAGTCAGAGGAATAAAGAGGTTTAAATACTTTTAGCTGAAAATATTATAGATGTTCAGATATTTGTTTTCATGTCTGATACCTGGACTTTGTGTTTTTAAACAGAATAACGACTACAACATGTCGAACCAGTTGACTAACCCTTTATGCAAGTGATGATTGTTATCATGGCTCAGGTTAACCCCTCCCCCCTACAAATACAGAACATGAATGGTATACAACTTTAACTATCTAGTATTATCTAGAACACAAATAAAAATATAAAAGTAGGAATATACAAGAATGACTTCCTCTAAAAAAAAACACAACCAGCGTGAAATTTTGCCAAATCGCTGACATGTTAGCTCCCTGCGGCTAATGCTACACTACAGGAAAGCTCTTCTTTGGCAGCGGCAGCGGACAAGAAAAGATTTCCAGAAAGATAATTGCATCTCTCTCTCTGTGGGTGAAACTACAACACTTTAAGGACCTTCGTTGGTTTTTGATTCACTGTGTTGGAGGGTTAAAGGGAAACACACGCTGGTGATTCAACTTTATTAAATCAGTTCATGAAAAGACTGAATCGTGAGATTTGTTGATTTCCGGTTGAAATCAGAAATGAACGTCTGGGGTCCAATCGACTTGTTGGTGAGAATAAGATCAGTGAAGCTGCTGCTGTGTTTTTTTTTTACTTGACTCAAACAGCATCTATAAGTAGATTTATGATCTTGGTGTGTGTGTGTGTGTGTGTGTGTGTGTGTGTGTGTGTGTGTGTGTGTGTGTGTGTGTGTGTGTGTGTGTGTGTGCTGACGTGCTTTGTTTGGAGGCTGATGTGATTTTTATTTTGTTTGTAGTGGAACAAAGCTCACTTATAAAAGATGTTTCAACTACTCGTGTTCCCAGAGCAATTATTTGGCAAACACTTTTTTTTTTACTTTAGTTCCACACATCAGATACTACTTAAGGCTCCACTAATTAATATTCTACATATTACAGGAGTTCCACACTTTTCAATTACTGTGGCTGATTAGACCCACGCTCTGGTTGAAGATGTGTGGAGCTCTGCTGAGACTTAAGGTGCAACCGAGCTTAATTATGTTCCCCATTCATTTCAGTTTGTACTGAGGCAAAACCCACTTCTCCCACTTGGGTGTCAAGTGTCTTCATCGTTGCTGATATAGGATTTCACAGCAAACGAATAAAAAGTAGGCGAGAAGGAGGATGTTCAGCTGCCTTTACCGCTCGACGCAAACAGATTCCACCCGGTGAGGATCGGTGAGAATGTTAAGACTTGAGCCTGTTTCTGACCCGATCTCTAAGACGTTCGACTCATTTTAGAGTCAGAAGTTCAGCTTCTTCGTGTGTCTTTTTCTGCTGGCTCTAAAAATCCAGTGTTCACTTTCTGCTTGGCTCCAAACATCAGACTGGTCCGGGTCGAGAGCAGCTGGTGAACGTAGCGGAACATTTAGCAGCTAAAGAGCCGGACATTTCCCTCCGGAGTCGGTTGAGAACCAAAACGGAGCTAAAAGATTCAGATTAATGGACTCAACTCGACTCCGGATAAATGCTAACCTGTCTGTGTGACTGTCGAGGCTTCGAATAAGCAACTGTTTGTGAACACGGTCGAATTAAGACCTTAAGAGGGAACGATATGTAAATGCACAGCTTGTCTCTGCAGAAGGTCGTGACGCTGAAACACAAACGGAGAAACTTTGAGCTGAAGAATTAGGTTGGATGAGTCCAGGTACATGTAAAACACGATAGTACGAGTAAACACACAGCTGAGTGAAAATACAAACCGCCAGGACCGTGTGTGTGTGTGTGTGTGTGTGTGTGTGTGTGTGTGTGTGTGTGTGTGTGTGTGTGTGTGTGTGTGTGTGTGTGTGTGTGTGTGTGTGTGTCCGTCCAGGCAGCTGTATTGATAAAAACGAGGCGCATGAAAACATGGATGAATAAATAATAGCAGATTTTAACTTGGTCATGTTAATTATTGAGCAGCTCTGTGCTGATAATGAATAGAAGCTGCTGCACTTTGACTCCACCTGTAGAATCTCATTAGTGTTCGTGCCGGGCAGGATTGTGTGGTGTTCAGTTTGGCCGTACACACACACACACACACACACACACACACACACACACACAGTTGCCACGAGGCAGTGTTGCTTCTCCATGTTGAAGAAAATGGATTTTTATATTGATTTCTGTTGCTTATTTACACGTTTCCAACATGACTGCATATTTCTTTAGCAGCAAGAAGTCAAGTTAAAATAAAAAATAAAAAATCTGAGGCTGAACATGTGATGGTGTAAAAAAAAAACAACTTAGTGTAGATTGTGTTTCGTTTAATTACTTTATCATTCATTATTTAATGTCGTCAAACAAACCTTGAGTCACTGCAGGAGGACCCAAGCCTCCGTGTAGGAGGTGCTCGCTCTATTGGTGTCCTCAAACTGTCCATCGCTGCAGCTCCTCTTTTCAGCCTCTGTCTGAAACGCTTGTCTCTTTAAGACACGCCCCCCCCCCTCACAGTAAAGCCCAGTCTGCTCTGATTGGCCAGCTGACCCACTCTGTTTGGATTTGTCAGTCACTAGATAGCAGCTGCAGGTAAGAGTGCAGCTCGGGCCGCAGTTTTCTGTCCAAACTCGTCCCAGCCAGAGAAAAGTATCATCAACACGAACCTGCGCTCTGTGTTTTGGGTTCGAACTCGCCTGAGAATCGATGTTTCCCCTGATAACGGGCACGTAAGGAATCATGTCGAGTGCAGTGTGAGCCAACACGACCCAAACCTGGATATAATTTCAAAATGTTTGTCAGGTGACGATGGGTCCTGATGGTCGAGATGGTCCTGATGGTCCTGGTGGTCCTGATGGTCCTGATGGTCCTGGTGGTCCTGATGGGTTAGTGTAGGAGATGTCAGACTCCGCTCTTGTTTTTTTTAGGGTGTGCCAGACGAGCATCATGCAAATGTCATGTGACATAACGTTGGTGCAGCGGTGTTGTCAGGAATCCTGTTTCAGGAGCTTTTATAACTCAGCAGAACTTTTACAGACTGACACACAAGAGGATAAAGCCCATGTCCCTGTGAATTCTCCTCAGACGACTGAATGTCCCAGTCCTGCAGTGCATCAAGCCATTGAGACTTTCTCATGCAACACTTCAACAGATGCTTTTAGCCGAACTCGCATCCTTTGTTAAGTCAGACTCAAGGTTGCTTCATCAGAATATCATGCACGGAACATTTTTCTCCGCAGCTTAGCGCGTCCACGACTCATTCTACAGTTTCCTTCAAACTTCTCCTGCTTTGTGCGGAAAAGTCCAGTTTTTTTTAAACAATCAAACTTCAAATTCAGTCGCATCCGCTGCTAAAAACCTGCACGTGTTGCTGTGGCGACAGGTGACCCGGACGTCCAGCGTTTCCTCTGAGATTCTCGGCAGCAGTAGAGCTGCAGGGTGAATTCAGTTTCGCTTCAGCCTCCTCCTCCTCCTCCTCGTGTCTCTCCGGGTCAGTCGGCATCTTTCTGAATGTTTCTCTCGAGACGCGATCCTACAAACACGGGGTTTTTAAAACTAAGACTGTCTTTGTGTGAGAGGTGGATTTGTCTCTGTCTTTGTTGCTGTTGTGGACGTTTCCTTGTGGACTGAGCGAATAATGAGGAAAATAAACGATGTTGCGCTGAAGAACATGTATTGCAGTTTGTTTTTCACTGAACTAGTGTTCATTGTTTTATTGTGATGGTGTCGACGGAGGTCTGAATGTTAATCTGGAGCCACATGTTTGTACAGTTGTGCCGTGCTCACTGTGTATATGTGGTTTGTAAGAACCCACCAGAGAAGCTTCGGGCGGTTTTACACAGAGATTCATTTGCTGGAGCTTCAGGCTCTTGTTTTTAACACATTAAGGAAAATGTGGAGCAGCTCAGGAGCCTCTGAATTCTATATTTTCTTTCTCATTCTCACTGAAAACAGTTTCATTCATTACAGAAGAGATTTTGCATTTGTGTTGCTCATGGCGTCGTTTTTCCCGCTGATCACCGCCAGACTCATGAGAATTCGAACTCTTTTCCAGTAAACCGTCTGTATTCAGTGAAGATGAGCTGAAAATAAGAAAATCAGGATGGTTGATTATATCTGAAGAATAAAACTTCAGTCTGGACGGTGTTTTTATTTCATATTTCCGGTCCCAAAACTAGATTGTGACTAATAGAAGGGTTATCCGATAACATCTAATGAAATGAGCCAGACATATTGGTGTCAACATTTACTTTATTTAAAAGCTTTTATTTTACAAAAAAACAAACATGTGCATTTATATTTTACGTGTATAAACGATATTTTCTTTATTCCTCTGTGGTTTGTTTTCTTTAATTCATAGTTTTTTTTAAATAAAGTTTCACTTTAAAATGTCAAGGCTTGATTACAATTTTTGTCATAAGGGTTTAATGAATCAGAATCAGATATATTTTACTTATTAATATCGTTACCAGACCCCAGAAATCCTTATTGGTTGAAACTACATGTTCTCAAGTCTGTGTTTTAAAATTCAAGCCTTTGGTCTGAGAAGCAAACGGTGGAAGGAGTGAGAGGAAAAACTAGAAACATGTAACTGTAGGTCTCTGGCTAAGGATTATCATATTTTATCTTATTTTATCTGCACTGGACCTTTCCTGGTTAAATGAAGATAATGATATGAAGTGACATTAATGTTCTAGTGAGATAATTCTTTTCACAGCACATTGAGTGTCTTGAAGACAGATTCAGTTTTTTCTTTGGATCTTGGCCTTCATCATTTCTTTTTATGTTGAGTCTTTACCCGTCATTTACCTCGGAGTGTTTTTCTAAGGCTTTTGCTTCCATTGATCGTCTGTAAAGATGAGTAACGTGAATGACGAGCAGCAGGATTGTGCTGTGGAAACCTTGAAGTCATGTGGTTTGCGCTTTAACTGTTTGACCACCAGACGCCTGAGTCTTGAAACGTCAACGCCCACGTACCGGCTGTTCGTCCTTATATGTTCTCGTGTTCCTATGGTAAAGGTTTGGGGAGGGAAAGATCACAAAGATCGTGGTTTGGGTGAAGGGTTTGTGTAAGAGCGACAGAATATGAATTTTCTGGCGTCCTCTGGGGGGAAAAGGACAAAATGTAAAATCCATTTTATACCGTTAACGTTCCCTGAGTTAGTCCCAGGAAGACAATCCGCACATCAAGAAGCAAAAAATTATTTGGAGAAAGCAAATATCAAAGAGAAATAATTTGATTGAATATTTGATTTGTGTGTTTGAGTCAGTTTTGGGTCAAAGTCATAA
Source organism: Paralichthys olivaceus (assembly GCF_024713975.1). Classification (NCBI taxonomy): domain Eukaryota; kingdom Metazoa; phylum Chordata; class Actinopteri; order Pleuronectiformes; family Paralichthyidae; genus Paralichthys; species Paralichthys olivaceus. Next base: position 2,133,635 of record NC_091094.1, read on the forward strand.
ATGTTTTACAATATAAATAATTTAAAAGCTGCTTCAAATGTATGAAACACCGACGACACCGCGGTGCGTCTGACTGACGGTCCCTAATCTCTGTTTTGCTGATTTTTCCCAAAGGCATGTCAGACGCTCACAGCAATGTGAAGAGCACAGCGGAGAAAACAAAGAGCGGACTCATCATTTTTCCTGATTGTAAAGACAGCCAGTGGTTTCACTGAGGCCTCAGCACTTTGTATTAATGCAGCAGGGCCTTGAGTCCAAAATGAGAGCAGAGCGGCACGGAGGAAGAAAATGTTTCTGGAAAGTGAAGCACGTCATCGGGAGGAATCAAAGTTTAAAGCAGCAGCCAAATGCAGTTGGACGAATTTTGATAAGTTAAACTAAGAGGAAATGATTTCCTCTCGACTCGACTACCGTAACTCTCTTTATTGTGGTCTTACCCAGAAATCATTCCTGGCTTCCCGGGTTATTTGACGATTTGATTTTAAATGTTTCTAATCAAACTAATCCGGATGAACTGTCCGTCAGCACAACGGTGAAAGTAAGAGCCAGGGGAAGGAACCTGAACCAACACAAAGGTTTGGGGACGTTACATCATGATGTGAGCGGGGACGGTTCTCAAAATCGCTCTCTCGTGGTGCATTCAAAGTCGCTCCGACACTGGGTGCTTCGCTGCCAGCCGGCCGACAACAAAGCTGAGCGATGCCAGGAACCAGCGTGTGCACAGCTTCCTTTTAAACTCTCTTGTTTGCTTGTTTGTGGCTGCGCTGTTTGATTTCCTGACAACTGAGCTCATGAATACGCTCGTCTGACTGTTGATGAACCAGGCTGTGTGCATGTTTACTGACTAGTCGACTGACTGACTGACTGACTTGTCTCTTTGTCAGCATCTCTCTCTCTCTTCGGCTTTGCCAAAATGTTCAAGTAAACTCTCATTAATGCAAATTGCCTGCACGCTCTCTCTCTCTCTCTCCCTCTCTCTCACTCTTTGCTCCATTCACAGCCCTCCTCGCTCGCTCGCTCTCAGTCAGGAGGAGTCCTGACATTTAGAAACTCTGCCGCCTCCCTGATTCAGCAGAAACGTGGAAACAGATGGAAACCTCTCGTCTCCCTCCGCTCTCCATCTGCTTTCCCTCTCCTCATCCCCTCTCGACTGCTCTGTCTCATTTGTAATTTATGTCTCTTCACTTCAAACTCAGGCGTTGTCAGCGTGACAGCTGAAGATCCCGTTAGCAAGCTTTCAACCCCACCGTGAGATTTTTAGCGTCTCCCTCTCGGTGCATCTTTGAAACGCCCTGTGAGGCCTGAGTGTCAGCGGTCGCAACAGAGAAAGAGCAAACACAAGAGCATTGTGGGTCAGTGCTTACTTTTATTATTTCTGTAGCTTTTGGTTTAATGTGACGATCTTCCCGAATATCAAGAAGCTTCCATACTTCATCCAGATTCTTCTGACTCGTCTCTAGCTGCACTCCTGATTTCGTTCGTCTAGTATTTGTCTATAGCAGCAGTTCATCTCGGTCGGATGGAGCGATAAACAGTGACTGCTAAAGAACCACATGATGGTGTCGTCCCATGCAAAGTGAATGAACAACATTTTCAGTTTTTGTCTGAGATCTGAAGTAGCTCTAAGTAAAAGCTGCTTCCAGACAAATGTCCGAGTGAGAGGTCCAGCGCTCTGCGGACGTTCAACGCGAACTCAGGTCGGGTTCAGACACAAAATGAACAAAGATTATTCTCTGGCTTGTTACGGTTCTGATGGAAAATGTGGCTGCGCTCTTTTTTGCATGCATGTTGCTAAATGGAAAAACGCGGAATGAAAAAACACGGAAGCAAGTGATCCAGAGATGGAGAATAAAGGAGGAGTGGAAGAAAAATGAGACAGGAGCAAAGAGAGGAGAGGACAGAATCATTAAAAAGTCAAAAAGATGAAAAAGAACAGGGAGCGTGTGCAGCGAGGAGAAGAAGAAAGTGGAGATGGCTGGATAAAAGGGAAAAGAGAGGAGGACACATCAAAGAGTGAGAAGAACAAGAGAAAGGGAGAAGGTAGGAGAGCGGAGGAGACGAGATGGGAAAGAAAACATGAGGGACTGATGAAAGAAAGAGGAGGAGGAGGAGGAGAAAAGGTGTAAGAGAAGAGGCAGGAGAGGAGTGTGAGTAGAGATTTGTGTGCGTGCGTGTCTAATGACTGATAACGCGAAGCTGACGTTGAATTATAGATGCAGCCGAGGTGAAATTTTCATGAAAATGTTGCTAAGCCATTCAAAGATTAGTCAAACAACCTCAGACATGACCTGCGAGATGGAGGGATGAAAAGAGGAAGAGGAGTGGTGAGGAAAGGGAAGAAGGAGAGGTGACATGTGGGGGGCATGGAGGAGAAAGGAGGATGAAAGGACACAGGAGTAATGGAAAAAGATGGATGGGTAAAGAGGGGAGGTGTAGCGAGAGAAAAATAAATTACCTAATGAATGAGAGAAAGAAGTAAGTACAATGGAAGAGATGGAAAGGAGGGAGGTGAAACTGCAGGAACAGAAAGGAGCAGAGGAGGTAGTGATGAGGAGATCATGTGAAAGGGAACAAGGCAGAAGAGAGAAGGGTGCAGAAGGGAAAAGGATCGGAAACAAAGGAAGGAGAGGACAGAAGGACGTATAGAAAGGAAGGAGAGGACAGATGGAAAGACGAGGTAGACGAGAAAAGATGAGAAGGAGGAGAAGGAGGTGAAGGCTGTGAGGAGGTCGGGGAGTTGAGGTCTCGTAACGGCTGTGAGGAGAGAAAGACGGGAGGTGTAGAACAGAAAGGAGATAATTTACATCGGTTCGGATCAGATGAAATCAAATCGTAGTGATAATAATAAACAGGTGTTTGTAATGAACGTGTTGAAGAACACGTGTGTGAGGAAACATCTGGAAACTGATCAGCTCCCGTCTTCACCCGAGGCTGTCAAACTGACCACCAGCTCATTAACATGCTCCGTCCTACGAACAACATGCAACACAGAACACGTCTGCACGTGTGTGTGTGTCAGCTGTGTGTGTTTGCATGTATGTGGAACAAACGCTCACATATCTGTGTGTGTGTGTTCATGTGTGATCTCATTAATCTCCTCAGGCCTTGTTTGTTCTTTGCATTAATAATTTCATCATTAGCTCATTTCCATTTAACAGAACTGTTTACAGTCTTTATCTTTGCAGCGCCGGCCGTTGTGTGTGTTGTTCAGTTCGTTATCAGGAAACTGTAGAAACATCCGCCTGCAGAGCCCGAGGACCCCAGAGTTCCAGACCGACACGCGTGCACGAGTCCCACACGCGTGCACGAGTCCCACATTTACCGTTTTAGACCATTCGCCCCCAGTTTGACTCACACAGATGCGTAAAACCCGGAGAACCAAACTCCAGCAGCAGTTCTGCCAAGCTCTGTTCATATCGGACTGGTGTAGCGTTGAAGAGCTGGTAACTTCACAATAAGTGATAATAAAACATATGTTTTATCGAAATAAAGAACATTGAAGGTTAGTGTGCCTCTTATTTAATATTTAATATAAATAGTCCCAGTTGTGTTGGTCGAGTTTGATTGACAGCTGATCTCTGGGAAACGTGGCGCAGATTAAAAAGCTCACGTGTGGATGTTTCTCCGACCGTTAGCCTGAACATGCTAACAACAGCGGCTCGCTGATGTGAGGACGAGGTGTGGTTGTAAATTATGACAATTATCAAACAGCCTCATCATTTGCACTTATTTAATTTGAGTGGCTGTCTGGCTTGGCTGCGCTAGTGATGCATCTCCTCCCATAAGGCATTGCCCCGTTGGAACCTGCAGCTCGGCCGCTGCCAAACGCTTTGGCTCCCACTTCCTCCATCCATCATCCGTTCATTCATCCCGAAACATATTCGTCTCATCCGCCCGCCGCCCACCCACGGCCTCCGGGGTGTTTTATCTGCACGGATCTGTCGGGTTTGTTGCGCCACGAGGTCGGTCTGTGTATCATCCATGCATCGGTTTTCCTGAAACGTTTAATCCATCTGCAGGACCCTCAGTGTGTTGCTTGCTTGTGGTGGGTCACATGACCACGTTAGGTCGACCTCCTGCAGCCTCATCCATCAATCCTGAATATTTGACGTGTCAGGGTTGTGCGTGGAAAATGCCGATACTCTGACTCAGAAAAAAAAAAGGCCTGTTGGTCGTTTGTTCCCCGTTAAAACATCCCATGATTTCTCATCTTGTTGTTTACTTCATGATGAACACACTTCCTCAAGGATTACTGCACTTCTCTAACTTCACGGGACAATTTAAGCTTTTTGTTTATGAGCATTTTTAAGCCGTTTCCAGAAGACATGACCTGAGAATTGGGTCCAGACTTTACCCTGAGTTTTCATTTAATACATGCACAACGCAGCGGCAGGTTCTCTGCACCGGGGCGTTCGCAACAGCAACAAATCCTCTGCGTTCCTCGGGCGAGAGGTGGAGCAGCTGATGTAAAACAGAACCTTCTTTTAACCTGAAATAAAGCAGGGACGTTGGTGGTTGTTTCAAACCGGAGTAGATGCTGCAGTCCTCCTGAGGCTGCATGTTGCCTGAGAGGCAAAACTCAGGGGGGAAAATATTTTTAAAAAAAGGAAATCCGACGCTTCTGTGAGTAAAGTTTATTATTCTGAGTGCACGTTGGAAACTGGAAGCAGTTCAGATGACTGTATCAGCATTTTTATCAGCTCCCCTCATCCTTTTTTTAGAATCACGAGACTGAGGAGGTTTTAATAATGAATGTGTGATGTGACGCTGCAGTGGGAGGTTAAATGAGGAGCCTGTGAGTGGGTCACTGTCGGTTTATTTTCATCCGAGAGGTTCAGCTTCTCCGTGATCAGCAACGTCTGTCCAGCTGCTCTTTGGTGACTGCAGCTCCTCGTGTGTCAGGCGACATTAGTGACCCAGGCCTCACCTGTCAGCCGGGCGTCCACTCGTCTTAGAAGGAAAAGATTAAGACCCCATTAACTAATTATTTATTTTAATTGTGTATTTACTCATCGTCTCATCCGTGTTTTACTGCTGGTAATGAAAACTAAACACATCCGCTGCACTCCGGTGTTTATTCTGTGACACAACCTGGTTCGGAGGAAGAACAATGTGTGAAGGTCTCACTGTTCAAACTTTTCCTCCTCGGTGGTTTGAAGTCAGGTGAACGCTGCCGCCCTCTCTTTCTGCTCGGAGGAGCTTCCTCATCCAATTAAAGCGACACCTCAGGGAGCAGACTCATATTCCTCACGCAGAAAATGGTTAAAAAAAGAAAAGAAACGGTAACTGGAGTGGTTTTAATTTTGAGAGGGTTCGCTTTCTCATTCCCCAAAGTGGAAATTTGCCGGTCAGCAAAACTCATGATGCATCAACGCTTCAATAAATAGATTTCCTCTCTCTCTCTCTGCAAATATGTGTCTTCTGAATGGACAATCTCTCTGTCCCCGAGGAGCCTGAGTGGACCAACAAAGTATTCTATTATGTGCTATGATGCAAACAGTGAGGACGGCGGAGAAGACGGACTCAAAGAGGTTTCTGCAGTAAACTGGGAACTTATGAGACATGGTGACGAGCTGTGGTAGAGACGTGACAGCAGAGAAGATTAATACATCGGTGATATGAAACGCAAACATCCCTGTTTGGGTCCAGATGGGACGTTGGTCGCTAAACAAACTTAAAATAATTAGATTAAAAGTGATATAATCAGGAGGATGTTTCTCCAGTACGTAACAGAAGCAGTAGGTAATTAAATAATTAAGGAACTGAAACTGAAATAAGGAAAATATATGAATATATAAAGACAGAAGGGATGAAGGAGGAAGACGTGGTAAATTAACGTAAATTGGGAAAAGTGGGAGAAAGAAGTAGGAGACGAGGAAGGAGAGTTGAGATCAGATGTAGCCTCTTGTCTATAGAGTAAAAATAAATAAGGGAAGAAGGGGTCATGGAGGATAAAGAAATACATGAAGAAGGAAAGAAAGACTAAGGGACGACAGGAGGAAGGAAATCATCTCCAAACTTTGTAAACTGACTTGGTGCAGAAGCGTCTTTATGAATGTGATGAAAGGACAAACAGGGAGGGAAGGAAAGTTAAAGAGTAAAAGGAGAAGAGAGAGATAATGTTCCAGAAATGTAGGAGGAAGGACATGTTCATGTTGTAGCATCACTCATTATCTGCACTATAAGGGAAACTCAAACCAAAGAAGTCCAGTCCGCAGCTTTCGGACGAATCGCGTGATCTTCGTCAGCAGGTGGAGTTCACGCAGCTGCTGTGGTGTTGAATTTAAATGTCTGCGCACCTTCAGGTCTTCTTATCGCTGCTGGCTGAAAAACTGAGGGCGCCTAAATTCATTCCTCACCCTGGAAACTGAAGCAGAGAAAATAATCTGCACCAGAAGGAGCTTTTCTATCTCATGAATCTGATCCCTGCATCACACCGCTGACGAGTCCCTCAAAGACCGAAAATGTTCCGTGGTCAGACGGAGGATTTCAGATGTTGTTTGAAGCGGCCGATCTGATAAAAAGCTTTCAGCCATAAAATCTGTAGCAGCAGCCCCCGACCGCTGACTCAGACCGAAGACTAATTCATGGCTTGTTTGCTCAACAATTGTTTCATCTCACAGCTTCAGCTCGGCTTCAGGGCGGAGGTGGAGATCAGCCTCTTAGTGTTTCATTCGTGGACGAGTCATGTAAGTGAAGCTGTTAAATAAAAGTTGGTGCTTCTGCTCTTTCACAGATTCACTTTATCATGTGTCGGTAGATCAACTAATGATAAAGGCAGTGCAGAGTACAAGTACTCACTCTTAGTACATGTATCTACACTCAACCACTGTGTATCTTATGACTGCATACTATGTGTATACTATGTTTTTAGTACTTTGTTACGTATGTGTTTACTCCGGGGATCGTGTTCATATGAGTTGACAATAAAGTTGACTCTGAACTACATATATGAGCAGATATCTGTACTTTCTACTCCACTACATTTTACACTGCAGCCTCACGTGAGGACAGGTGACGTTAGAGTCCGAGGACGTCACAGCCGAAGAAGGGAATAAGACGGAGAGGCGGCGGAGTGAGGAAGTAAAGGATTATCTGAACACACCTCCTGACAAATCTGCTCCAACACTGTACGTGTGGAAATCAATGAAGGGTTCAGCGAACAGGAGGATGGAAGAACAAACGGAAGGCAGGAAGTGGAGTCCTTAGACCGAACTAATTGTGTTCAGGTGTGTGTGTGTGTGTCTCTGTGTGTTTTCTTACAGGTGTGTGTCTTTGTGTCACCATGCCTCATGCACATCTGTGTGCTGTGCTGCAGCCCGGAGCGCTGAGTTATAGTTTAATCTGGTCCTGCAGCCTCCTGCATTGGAAACAGCCTCACAGATCACAACAACATATCCAGAAGCAACACACACACACACACGTCAACCCGCACATGTATGTATAATAATGTTACGGTTCATTCATACTGTGTTTGGTGTGTGTGTGTGTGTGTTCGGTGTGTGTTCTACCCTTGACGACAACTCAAAGCTCTTTACAGTTCAGTTTATGCCCCTCAAGGAAGTAAACATCCCCTGATCGCTGTTGTGCAAATTAAACCACAGGTGGAAGTCGGTCGCCTCGGGACGAAGTGGAGACGCGTCCTCCATCTATATTTATAAACTATTGTCGACACTGTTGTGAAATGTGAAAAAGGCTTTTTAAAAGATTTAGTATAATCACCAAACCATAGAGCAGAGACTGTGGTTTCAGTCTTTTCTTCACTCATTGAAATCGGATGCTTAATGTTGAGTGACGCTCGGCGTGAATGCGGTTAATGTGTCAGTTTGTGTGAGTGACTGTTGAGCGGCATTGAATACAAACTGGTTTCAAAGCCTCTGAGAACATGTTCAGAAGACTTCAGCTGCTGCGGCTCAAACCATCCTGCGTTTCTGTGGAGACGCAAATGTGCAAAATGGGTTTGATAAGCACGTAATTATATTTACAAGAGCGTGATATGCTATTTTCTGCACGTGCAAATTTGTATTTTTTTTTTCTGAAACAGCTGCTTTCATTTTTATTTCCTCCATTTTATGCAGCTTTTAGGAGCTCAGGTCGTTTCCACTCACAGCAACTGAGCTTGTGTTTCCTGCTGAGCTGTGTATTATTGTGTTAAGTGGTTGGAAGGTGAAATCAGCAGATCTTTATTTTTAGTGTAAATGAAAGAGTCATTTATAAAAAAAAAAAAGGAGTCCTTTTATCTGGGGTGTGATATTTCCACAGTTCTTTTCTTTTCGGTGTTCACAAGACATCAAATCCTGTGTTTTCTGCACATTAGATCCTGTCCCCCGGCTCTGTGCATCATTCAGTGCTCGTGCTTGCATGTTTTCTTGTGGCCCCGGACTCTCAGCTCTCCTGCAAACCTGCTCCTCGAAATATCGTCTCGCAGAAACAGCTCTGTTGTCATGTAGCACAAACGTCCTGTCTGTCACAGACAATGTCTCCGGACATTCGTCACACTTTCTAGCTGAAAGGAAAACAATATATTTTATTTTCCATCCCGTCCCTCTCTGTCAAGGCAGCTGAATTCGCAATTCTGTAAAAAAAAAAAAAAAAAAAATTCTCCTTTCCAGGCGAAACCTGAATGTGTTTCCTTCAAAAGCATTTACTGGCAGCCTTTTACTTGATATGAAACCTAAATCCTTGTTGTGACATTTCAATTTAAAATACATGAAAAATACTTTAGGCTGTCAGCCAGTGTGGAGAACAGCAACAGTATTCACACCAAAGGAGATGTGCTTTGATTAGAACAGTGCTGTAGCATTGTGGGAAGTGAACTGAAGCCAAGTCTGTCAAAATGAACAAAAAGAAAATAATTATCCAGAGGACGCTCGCCTGTAAACTTTGAAGCTGCTGCTGCATGAATGGTTTATACGGCATCGACGTAATCCCTTCATTAACAACAAACAAGGCCCAGACGGCCCGGACTCTGTGTTGATGGGCTTTTATTGAAATCCCCTGAATTGTTGTTTTTACTTTCTTACTGTTTGTAGTTTTATTTTCCTTTTGAATGCAGACCACAAAACACTTTGCAAGTGTGTCGATTAGTTATTTAAAGGGCAGAGCCGGAAATAGTGATGACTTGAATTCATATCGCGGCTTTCGAGAGATCCGGGGAGGCTATAGATGTGTCTCTATCGGGACAAAATGGAAAAGAATCCACATAACAGCCCTATTCAGTATTTAATTACTGTCTGACCCGGAGCCCATGGTCTTGGACTCTGGGGGCGTTGCTGAAATCAATATAGGTCAACAGTGTGGCTCTGGAAGTAAAAAACCCAATTATCCTCTGAATGGAGATGTGATTATCATCCGTAATGTTCTAACCATCCGAGGAAGATTTACTCTAAACCTGGGAGATCGTGTCATAATGTTTTACTCTCCTCCTTCTCTCTGCCGTTGGCATGGAAATGTTTACCACCGTGTCATCTTGAACTCTTAACGTTGGACCACTACACTTAATTAAAACTACAGCGAACGAGAGGAAAACTACAATATATCTCGAAACTATATCAAGAACCAGGTTGGAATTCATGAAGAAGTCCGAGGAAAGGGATCGATGGTTCACGGACGACACGAAGAAATCACTTTGAGCTAAAGACGTAGTTATCAACAAACCAAACACCTGCAGAGTCTTTTCTTTAATTCATACGACACCCACATCATTTCTTTATTCAACACTCAGCTCTGATCCATATTCATGAAGGTCTGCGCCTTCTCTCTCTCTCTTTTTCAAAGTTTCTACACTTCACAACACTCCAGGACACCCCAACCCCCCCCTCCCCGCCCCGCAGCACTTCATAAAGGGATTAGACACACGAGTGCTCGGCTCTGACGGAAGGTCAAACTGAGGCACTGATGCTCAGTTAGTTGGTTTTCTGATATGTGAAGTGTGTGGTTGACTCCTCTGTCGATCGACCGTCCAGGTTTTTACAGAAAAAGATCCACGAGCAGCTCTGACGGAGGTGAAAGGGTAGAAGAAGGATTCATGTCGCTTTTGAGGTGAACTGGTTTTTGCCATAAAGAAATGCTGCAAAAGAAAATAAAAGCTCCAGTGAGTCAGATTCAGGTGAGAGGATCTATTGGCAGAAATTTAACGTAGAATCATCCTCATGATGTTTTCACTGGTTCATTACATCTACATTATATGAATTGTAGTTTTCTTTACCCCAGAAAAGACCCTTTATAATTAAATACTTTATATTTAAATACTTTATATTTACATGGAGGGGACCCTCTCTACGGAGGCCGCCATGTTTTTTTTTACATTAGTCCAGACTGAACAAACTAAAACCTTTTGAGTTTTTATGACGACTGAAGCTGCCACAGGTTCTTTCTCATGTTTGGAAGGAGAGGGGGGGGTGAGGGGTGTTCAGCTGCAACATGACACTTCACCACTAGATGTCACTAAATTCTACACACTGTACCTTTAAAACATTTCTGTCAATTTTGGCTCAATTCCCAAACCCAAAGCTTCAGTTGTTGGTTTTGTTGATTATGATTAGTGCATTAAAATATACAGACATTTTATGGATTTATTCCCTCAGTGTTTCTACGACATAAAACCAAACCTATGCCCTTGCTTATCCCCACACACACACACACACACACACACACACACACACACACACCGACTTGTGATAAAGTGAAGCCGACAGTAATCAGATGCATCCAGAAAGGTCAAGGCCTCCCGATATCCACCAGGAGTCTATCGCTGCCTAAACACATTACGCCGCGGATTAAATTCAATAACCTGAATTGCGCACACATATGATTGAGCAGTCCGTGTTAATACTGTTCACAGCGTTGTTATGACCCCCCCCCCCCCCCCGCTTTCATGTGTATTCATGACTCACACCTCGACAGCAGGTCGCATTTCTGCATATTCGCATAATCAGAGCTGCGCCCACCGAAGTATCCTTGATGGCGGGAAGACGAGGGGTATTAATGAGTTCCATGAGACAACAGAGACAAGGACAGGAGACAAAAGCCTTCACATAAGACTGCACGCAAGTACGAACCGGCGCCTCGCCAACTCTCGGTCAGTGTGGTGCAAACACTGGTTAAAGAAACTGGGTGTTTACATTACATCACCTTTAGTGTCTCCTGTGCAGGGACCATGAGGACAGAAAATGTTATGTAGCTTCGGCCTCAACTTGTCCGACCTCGACTGAAGGGCGCACATTCCCCCAGGGTCGTGTTTCCAGAACTGCCGATCAGAGCCGGAACCGATAAAAACCTGCGTCCACTGCCGAGTCATTTGATCCGGCGGCGACTGCTTGTTGTTTTTATTCCCATTGCAGACAAAAGCCAGATGTTAATGGGTGTAATCGGGTTTTTTGACCAATGGAAATGTTGATTTTCAGTGTAAATCTCTCCAGAATCTGAAGTGTGAGATCCTCTGTGATCGTACGGTCAAAACCAAGAGGAGACACCAACTTATTCATCTCCTAAAAAGTTTTGAGAGCTTCTCTGTTGTTACACGTCGCAGTCTCCGCTTGCATCATGTAATTTCTGACAAATCGGTCGAACCTCAGCGAGCGTTTCCTCAGAGAAAATCTCTCTTTAATGAGAGGTCTCGTAACGAGCCGCCTCAGCCGTGGCGTCGCCGGCGTCGCCCCGTTGACTTTGCAGGCTGTCGCCCTCACGCTGCCGCTGACAGCTCGTCTCAGACGTCGGCGGGGAGGGGAGCTCAGCTCGGAGCAGGACGAGCTTCCTGCTGTCGCGTCGTATTAAACTGCGAGTCGATGTCACCGGAGACGACATTTAGAAAAAAGCTGTTTGGAGAAATTAGTGTTGTTGGACTTGTGTTAATCCAGCTGTTGAAATTAAAACTCTTATTATTGCTTTCTTGTTTTACACTTTGTGTCCTCAGATAATTCGTTTATCTCTGGTGTGGCTGTTCAGAGTCTTTTAAGACAAAGCACTGGATGTCACTGGAATCTAAAGTAGAAAAACATCTTTGTGCGTTTATTTGTGTTTGAATTGTGACTAATGTTTCTTGGCTCAGGCTTTAACGGACAAATTACATTCAGGCTTTTAAGAGGAGAAGAATGTTTCTTTGGCTCCAGAAACAAGTGAAGTTCGTTGTCAGTATATTTATTACTGGTTGTAAAGCTCCATGACTCACTGTTGTAGTAGAGACAGAAACTTTTATTCACAGAAGAAATAATGCAGAATATTTGTAATGTGTTTTAGTACTTCAACTTGTTTATACTTGCTTGTATTTGTGTTTCTGTATATATGCACAGCCATGTGCAACCTTAACTTTTATAATTATGGATGTACTTTTCAATATACGTACTCCACAAGATGCAATATGCACATGAACAGTAGGGGCACTGTGGGAGCAGTATATTTGTATAGGAAAATGAATGAACAAGTTAAAATAATATTCATTTTATCAGATAATGATATTTAAATGCAATGTAAACTTAAAAGTTTTGATTCTCAAATTGTAGGTGGGTATTGAATATTCAGCTCTGTGTGCTGCTTTGTAACAGCGTCTCCGTGTGTTTGCTGTTTTCTGTGAAACCTTGAGCTTCATCCTCTTCTCTTTTCACCGGGTGTCAAACAATAGTACTAACATCGGTATTTCTGTCTTTTGTTCGAGGGGAACAAAGTGCGGACTGTGCGTCAGAGTGCATGCTGCTCTTCAGCCCAGGGAGCGCTGGCTTCTTCTTTCTGTTGACAAAAATATGAGAAATCTTCAGACGATGTATTTTCAAGCTGGAATGTTTTGGTGCATTAGTGAAATGTAGTTTTTATATCAAACATAAATACAAAAGGAACATGATTAAATACTCTAGAAGAATATTTATATTCTCTAATGGGGATTTGTGGGAAGATCTGCGTTCTCCCACACAGCTCCTCTGGACGATTTCAGGAAAATGTCCGGACTCCAGTCCACGTGTGAAACCTGATTTAAAATCAGTCACGAGAAGAAAAAAATCGTTGTCCGTCCACCGTCTGTCCAACGTGGCTGTTAAAGAAGCTGCCAGCCTAAATCTATATCTGTGTGTGTATGTGGCCAGGAACGACTGTGTGAGTGTGTGTGTGAATCATTTTGCATTCAATCATGTCACACACACACACACACACTGGTAGCCTAACACTAATGGGAACATGATTACACAAGTACCTCCCCCACATATCACTCTTTGTTCTCTCTCTCTCTCTCTCTCTCTCTGTGTGTGTGTGTGTGTGATATTGTAAAAGAAGAAGAGCGACATAGATCCGCGGGTTGAGACTGTTTGGTTAAGACTTGTATCTCCAGATGACGGTTATAGAACAGGAGGATATAAAAACGCGTGACGTGTTTGTTCGTGTGCTTTGTTTTGATTGAAACCATGACAACCGTCTGACCAGCCGGCAACCCGTCACCGTCCCGGTCTTGGAGGCAGGACTCGGTTTAACCTCTCTCACACCGTCGGGGTCGTCGGCTTGCAGACAGGGTTTAAAGTGTCACAGACATAAGAGACACAGACACACGAGCGGGGGGGGGGGGGGGGGGGGGGGGGGGGGGGGGGGGTGACGGCGACGGCGACGCCCCAGCAGGATGTGATGAAATACAACGTCTGCGTGTTTCCTGCGCGTCGTACTCAGTTGTAAACAGCTCAACATTTACTCGATTTCAAGGTATTTGATTCGTCCCGGGGGGATAAGTTGATATCGGCGTAAATGTTTCAGACTATTTTGATTTTAGAGCTTCACCTGATTTTGATGCTGAATAAATCAGCTGGTCTGGTTTATCAGCTTGTTTTCATTTTCTTGTCCTGTGGTCACTGATGCTGGAAACACTGAATGTGAGTCCTGTCCATCATCCCACTCGTTTCATTTCAGAGGACACGTCCTCAACTCTGACGTCCGTTGTTTTTTGTTTGTCTTCTGCGCAGAAAAGTGACGTCTTCATTCTCGATCCCGCCTGCCGAGCTCCGATTGGTTGTTCCTCAAACCAGGGAAGCAGACGTCAATGAGAGTCTAACAGACACTGGCGATGTGTTGCCGTGGAAACATCGGCTGCTGCGAACGACACGGTGCTTTACGGCGTCCCGACCGGCTCGGCTATAAAGTAGAAGTTTAAATTATTGCCCGCTCTCGGAGGCACCGTGTGAGAAAAAGCATTCCCGCCACTTCCATTAACAGATCTGCCCTCCTGCAGAATTTAATTAGATTATCCAGGAGAAACTGCATCAGGAGATTTATACTCAACGTAAATGAACAGATTCTGGGAACCGTGAGTAAAACTGCAGAGGCAACACACACTTCCGACATTCCTGCTGCGAGTGTCTGCGGGTATTTAACTGAAAGATTGTAAACACTCGGCAAACTCTTTGATATCACGTGGATTCATCTCTCATCTCATGAGTCCTGCTCGGCCGACAAGGCCTGAGAAAGTAAAAGTGCTATCAAGCACTTATTCCCGTTCATACAACGTTATCTGTCACACCATGCCGACACCACAGTCCGGCATTTGCACCAGACGACAACCAGGAATCTAACCAACGGTCTTCCAGTGAGTGGACAACCCGCCGCAGTGCGTTGAGCTCTCGATATACAGAATACTTGAATTAAATGTACAAAGCTACACAACGAAATCACATCGTAAATAAAACCTTCCACTCCACTAGTTTAACACAGAATCAAGTTAAAACAGGTATTTACTCCAAACGAGATCCGACCTGCGCCTCCTCTCTGCTCCGTCTCCAGCTCCTTGTGTTTGTCATGTACGCACTGATCACATCTAGAGTCTCTGACGCTCTCTTTGTCACGCATGAACTCTAAAACAGATATTAGAGCCTTGCTCAGCTCTGCTCTGTCTCTAACTTGCGACAACACACATCAATATGGTCACATTCCCCTTTTCTCTCCATTCCCTCTCTCTGTGCATTACCCAGAATCCATCACGCACAGGTCGAAAGGTCAAACGCCGCCCACCCATCCCTCACCTTTACCTCCAGGGAAGAAAAGCGTCATTTCAGCGGTGAAGAGATCCGAGGCGGACATTCAGAACATTATCTGAAGTTCACGGGCAGACGTGATTCTCCAGATGCCGGTGACTTCACTGGAGAAAATGGTGGAGAAATAAATGTAATTTAATTCTATGGAAATTCCCTCAACCCGCCGGTTATTTAAGAGAAAATAACATTAAATGGTCAAACAGGTTATGATGAGCCACACTCTGGTGGGAAATAATTAAAAAGTGTCGCCCTTCAGGGCAGAAATACGAGCTGAGGGAGGAGGCGGGAGAGAAGAGAGGAGGGGAAGGGATGGAGAGAATAGTGTTAAAACGGTTTAACAAAGAATAGAGGGCTGAAAGAGGGATGAGATGATTGGAAGAAATATGAAAAACAAGGAAAAAGTTCCACATGAGGAGGAGAAAACAGAAGATAATAAACATACTGGAGTCTTAGGGATCATTTTTATTTTATGTGTCTTTAATAAATAGTGTTTCCTTGATGAACTGAAGTTACAGTTCTGTTTTTACCTTCTCAGAATCAGATTTATGATTTTATTGCCAAGTAGGTTTCAGGAATTCGCTGTGGCGTGTTTAGTCCGTGCATAAATGTGAGAATGTACGACTCAGCAAACAATCCTGGCAGAGGGAGGCGGCTCTAAGAGTTCACGTCCTGGGTGGGAAGGGTCGGCCACAATTTCAGCACCAGAGTCCGGGAGGGTGTACAGGTCCTGAGAGGGGGGAGGCAGGTGATGTCCTGAGTCTGTCCCTGTCCTCGGTGATGCAGGAGGTGAGGATGGACTCCCTCCGACACACACACACACACACACACACACACACACACACACACACACACACACACACACACACACACACACACACACACTGTCTCTTGTGATTTGGAAGCTAATGAACAGAGGGTGTGAGATGTAGATAAAGATATTTTGCTCGGTTCAGGGTTTATTCTCACACCTACCTGACCTGTGTTGAGCTGACCATGGCTCCCACTTTCACGGAGCATTATATACCATCATGCATTGCGCTCGCGGCGTAGAGACGAGAGGACAGAGGGCAGCAGGAGCGGCCTAGATCTGACAAGTGTGAATCGCAAACAGGTTTATTTCTACATTCAAACACACATTTTTCACTAAAAGTATTAACATCAGGTGTAAAATGAACATTTCAAATTTATCGTGGGATTTTGTCTGTGTCCGAAAGCGTTTAGGATACGGACCTCTACATAGAAGTTCCCATGAGTGGGTGATTTCAAACACAGCAGAGGTGCAGACAGATGTTGACAGATGTTGACAGGAGTGGACCTTCACCCTGTGATGAGAGAGAGAAGATGGAAGCTCACAATATTTCTTATAGTAGTTTAAAAGTGTTAAACTCGTGTTGAAGCTGCGTTGATTTATTGATCCTGACAGTATCTGTTGTTCGCAGCTGCTTCGTTTGACAAACGTCTTCTTCAGGTCGTTCATCGCTGCAGAGAAACAGCAGCAGGACACACGTTTATTCATCTGCAGCTCTTTCATCCTGCGACGTGACCGATCCTCTCCAACTTTGTTTCTCGGATTTCTTCTCACAAGTCACTTCACGGATTTGAGATGAGACAACGGGAGGTAAATAAATCGATGGAGGAATCGATACAGCGTCAAAGAAGAAAGGGAAAGACAAAGAAACAGAAAGAGTGAGAGGCAGAGAGGGTGAGAGTAAAAAGATAAGTGGGAAAGAAAGAGGACGGGATAAAAAGAGGAAAGAAAGAGAGATGTGAAGTCGGTACTGAAGGTAAACATTCACCTCTTGACTTTTCAAGACCAAAATACTCTTTGAATAATGATATGATCAATTAATAAACTAAACGTTATTAACTTCATAGAGTATAAAGTGCAGTTTAAGGTCCTTTCCATAAAACAAAAGTTTAAAAACATATTAAGATATTAAAACAATAAAATGTTGAATCAATGTTTACACTCAGCCTTATAATGATTTATGTGGATCTACTTTGTTAAAAGAAAAGGGGGACGTCCCAAGATGACTCTAAAAGTTTCAGCGGCGAGGACGCGGCTCCAGTCTCGGCTTCTGCTCCACAGACCCTCACCATGAGACATGCTGTGTGCATGCTGTATATTTGATGTGGTGCTTTTGTGTCTGGCGTGTAGACACGTACCGTAAGTTGGGCCGAGGTTGTAGGAGCTGGGAGGAGGACGCCATGCTTTATTAAAATTCATGTCGCATATTAAACTTTCAAAAGGCCGCCAAGAAACCAAACCATTCACAGCTGCTAACTAGCAGGAAGCTCTGTCCTTCGGTGACCTTTAGTCGGCTTAAAAACGTGAGACGGTAAAGAGCTGAAGTGCTCCGCGGGCTGCAGGGACTGAAGCCGGGGTCGTTCAGAGGTGACGGAGAACCGTTCCTAACGCCTGCTCCTGACTTCCAGCAGTCGCCTTGTAACCGCCCGCGGGCAAAGTAGATTTCCAGCAGCTTCTCCCTCAAGCACAAGTTTCTTTTTCTTTCAACTTCAAAATGCGTCGCCTGTCAGAAGCTGTGCGCACGTCTCTGAGTGTGGTGGATGTGGGTTACTGTGACACTGGAGCGCTTGAGAGAGGCGTCAGTTTGCATGAGATCCTCATTTAACCGCTCGCTGCTGAGCTGAGAGCTTCAAGCAGAGACGTTGACATGGTGGTGGAAGTTCAGTCCACGCTGGGTTTCAAGAAACGTTAAAGGGATTTGAACAAACTGCATCCAGACCCATGAGATCGCCACGATCACCTTTGACCACTGGAGTGGAATCAGTTCTTCTTTGACTCCAAGCGAACCTTTGACCTTTGAGCGACCAGATCTCATGAGTCGATCTGTGAGTTCGAAGTTTGTACCGGGTTCAAAGTACTTTTCCCAGGATGTTCTTGAGATATATTGTGTTCAAAAGAATGGGACGGGATCCAAAACTTTATGCCTCCGACCACTGGCTTTGGAATATTAATCTTTTGATGAACGTGGACAGAGATGAAGTATAGTTTTCATGCAGGAGTCGATTTCGAGGATTAAAAAGTTTACAGAACTTTGAAACACTGAGTTAATGAAAGAAGACGTGTTGTGATTTTTTTCAGTGATTCTTACCTCTAGTGTGTTACACAGCGTTTTTATGAATGTCAAAGTTCTGCATAGTTAAATACTTGTTGTTGTTGTTGTTGTGTATTTCGTGGATATACTGGCAGTGGTGGATGGCAGCCATGAACGAGTGTGTCCACCAGGGGGACGGTGATGTCCACATGAGATCTGCATGGAGCGGGTTAAAGATCCACCAGGCGCTAGATGTTTCCTGAGTTGAGAGGAAACCAGATTCCACTTCTCACACACGGCCATGTTGATGTTGAAATGTTTGAAAACCGTCTGATGCTGGCGAGCAGACCTGAGTCTCAATTCTAATACGACTCAATAATCCCAAACATGTTGTTACATGTTGTCACTTGATCAAACAGCAGCAGCCTCTCAGTCCCAACACAAATGTCTCATCCAGGGAATATTTCTAAAAAATAAATTACTTTTTTTTTTTACGATGCAGGAATAAGAAATAATAGCAATTTCTCATTGTTATTAACTTTTCTTTTAAAGAAATTGGCTTTGGATGAAATAAATCATCCATGATGTGTGTGAGAAATATGGTGCAGATCTACCTAATACTGTAGATCTAGGTAATTAGATGTGGTTTTATTAGGGGACTGTGGTTGGGCCTTTGGGAAATGTATATCAGTATAGTGCATTTATAGTTGTGTTGAATAAAAGTATGCAATAGTGCGAAGTAATAGAAATGTGCGAGCTCTATATTGGTTTTATTCAAAGGACAGAGGTCAACGGAGTTTGTGCAGGAAAGACTTGAAACTCAGTACATATATTTGTCCTGCACTGCTCAATACAGATGTACTGTCCTCACTCGCCCCAGAAATCCCTGCAGATGTGCCCTTGAGCAAGGCACAAAAACCAAGAACAGCTCAGCCAACCAGACTTCAACCAGACGTCAGCTCCAGGCTTGCATGTGTTGCAGGACGGTGCTCGGGCATCAACACCCTGCACTTTACAATCTTTGCTGGGATAAATACCAGTTAAATAAATGATGAGCTTTACAATGAAAGTTTAATACAGTAGCATTGTGGGTAGTAGCTGTGAAAATGGACCAGTGGCTTCGAGTTGTGTTTGAGATATTAGTTCACAGAAAGTGCTCAGTATAGAGTCGATTACCGCAGGGCTGAAATGAGACGATGAATTATTAATAAAAAACCTTCATAGGTATAAACTATTGTTGCTGCTGAGTGAAAAAAAAGCTGAATTGATAATTTAATATCAGAAATAAATGGATCTCTGTGTGAGGAATCCGATTAAATTAGATGTAGGTTGAATTAAGAGCTGGAAATAAATGTGTTGAAATGAAATTAGAAAGTAAAGAAATGCATACAAGGAGTTTGAAACTGTGAAAGTGATCGAGCCGCTGCAAATGAAGACCTGCTGCAGGTTCTGCTCGCCTGTTTATCCAAATGTTATCGATGTTGAACGTACCTCGAATCCAAACCGCACCGATTTCCCTGCACCCTCAACAATGCAGCCGCCGAGTGTGAAGGTGATGAGATCGGTGAACGGTTCTCCAGGTTTGAGAGCTGCAGACAGACAGACGGAGATTTCTGGAATTGCTCGACAGGTTATTTAATTGATAAAGTTAACGTAGAATCCTTAAATTATCGGAAACATTTGGAGCTTTGCTGTCGTCTTGTAGGATGAAAGCTGCTTTGATTCTCATTCTCTGCAGATACAATGGACTCAATTCCAAAATCATTCATAGCAGCTCCAGCAGCCGCTCCTGCAGAATGTTCGTTACGTCTTAATTCATCTTCACTGAACCTGCAGATCCGGAAATGTGTGAGTTGAATGTGGAATGTTTTGAGGAGGCTACTCCATCATTTCTAAGTTGAGTATTGGTGAGAAACTATTTTATTTAAAATCATTTTAAAGTGAGGATCTGTCCCCTCTCATGACGGCTCGTCAGCGCTCAGCCACAGGCACCATCTCCGTCCTCCAACGTGGAGACAGACGGCTGGTGGGCGGGCTTTAGAACCAGGTCTGAAAACTAAACTGGTGGCCTCAGGGTTCATGTCACTGACTATGTTCTGCAATGTCCCTGTATTTTAAATTGATGGGACCTTTGTTACATATCAGTCTACAGCTCTCTCTCTCTCTCTCTCTCTCTCTCTCTCGTATATTTCAAATAGACAAAAAAATGAAACTGGTCAATGTGGCACGTGTGTGTTCAACCACTTTTATTTTATATGTAAACATTTTTTAGCATTAAATAACTTGGTCATTATGTTGAAAAGAAAATGTTCAAGCCAAGAAAAAAAAAGTGTTTTCTGGTTAGTTCGGTTTTAATTAGTAATTTGAAGATATTTTAATTTGACTCGTGATTGGCCGCGTGTGTTTATCAACGGGACTTATTAACTCTTATGAGTCGAATCAAGGTCAAATGACAAACACTGAGATTCAGCTTTTGTTTGTCTTGTTTTTTTATTCTTGACATTTGAACCAAGGCGTCTGAGTTTGAAGAGAACAGAAAGTATTAGAGTGAAGATCGGGTCGTGTTCTTGTGTGTATTATTGGATAAAGTGATACAGAAGTGAAACTTATTCATACTTAAAAACACATTCACGTCAGTTGAAAAATGTTTTGAGTTGTTTTGACAGTAGGAAATAATGTGGTCTAATCCGTGTGAGCTGTGTTTGTGATGTGACCTAACCTCGTCACTGTAGCGCAACAAAAGCAGAAGTTTAATTGTGTTTTTCTTTGTGCATCTATGAAAAAGAAAAGTGTGTGTTATTCCTATGACTTGACATCGCCTCGCCTCACTGAGCTCTGTGGCTCGCCTTCGCCCCGTTTCCACAATGCTGCTCTTCCTCGCTTGAATCAACCCCATTGTTCTCGTTTTTTTCCTGTTGTTGTTATTGTCTTGGTGAATTTAACAACGTTGTCGTGACCACAAAACAAGAAGCCGTATTCCTGCAGCGAGATGTTGGAGGTGTTGGCAGGTGGCAGCGGGGAAACAGCGGTTAGTGACAGAACAGCTGGGAATGTTTCATCCGAGTCCAGACTCTGATTCTCTTTCTGCACATCTCATGAGTAGGTACTGACTAATGTAGTGAAAATCACATTAACCCCCGCCCCCCAGAACATGAGGCTAGTGAGGATGCAAACCTTATTTGACAGTTTTATAAAAAAACCTTTAACGCTTTAGCTGCACAAGAATCTGAGAAACGACCTCATCCGGCTGTGAAGTGTCAGAAACTGGATACTTCTCCGATCTTTAAAAAGTCAATGTCTTTATTTGTTATTGTTTTTGGCGACTTTCATAACATACAGTAGCTTAATGAGACTGGGCTTTATTATTTTGTTCACTTTATTTCAAATTTTATTTAAATTCATATGACGGTCTATTGTCTGTCATGATAGACCATCATAAGAATTTAAATAAAATTAGGTTTGATAAGATTAAAGTCACAAATTTAAACATTGAAATCCCTGGATGCAATATGTCCATTGATCCTTTGATCCTTTGAACCTTTAATGTAGGTAGGTGGAGCTGAAGTGGAGCAATGTTCAGTCCTCACTCGCTTCACCAGCAGTTATTACTAAGCTCTTAGCTACAGATTCACTTGTTCACTTCACTTTCCGGACACAATTTGCTTTTTATTTTCTCTGATCTCGACGAAAGAACTTCAGAGAAACATGCATTTTGAATTTGTGGCCGCTCTCCTGCAGGAGGAGAAGAGAACTCACATCTTCGAGGGGTTTGATGAAAATGAGCCAGTCGCGCTCAAGGTCAGGCTGAAAAAGATGAAGAAGCGCGGAGCTACTCAACCCAAGCCGGTCGTAGGAGCTGCCGTCTCTGAAGAGCAGCCACAGCTGGAAGTTACTGCTGATGTTTCATCCACCCAGAGTCCTGAGGAGGAGGAGCCAATCACCAGCCAGACTGACCACCCTTCTTCAGCTCTTGTGGAGACCTCAGTCTGAGGAGGAGATGGAGACGCTGTCCAAGATCATCATAGAATCAGCTCCCTACACTGACGAGGAGGTGCCCAACATCTGGCTCTGCCTCACTGAGGTGATCCGCCCCGTGCCTGAGGAGGCGTCTCCGTTGATGAAGGCTTTTCTGGAGTCCAGAGTGTCCCACCTCCTCGACGGGCTGAAGCCATGACTCAGTCCAACATCACATCATCAACCGTCACCTCCTGCTCAACTCCCTAATCCTCCCCCACCCTTGTCTTCCTCCTACCCCACCCTTCTGTGTTCATTTTATATAAATTATATTTATATATATTCGTGTTTCAAAAAACAATCCTGTATAAATAAAAG
Source organism: Paralichthys olivaceus (assembly GCF_024713975.1). Classification (NCBI taxonomy): domain Eukaryota; kingdom Metazoa; phylum Chordata; class Actinopteri; order Pleuronectiformes; family Paralichthyidae; genus Paralichthys; species Paralichthys olivaceus. The sequence continues at coordinate 2,156,025 of NC_091094.1, forward strand.
TTTTAAATTCAGAAGCACTTCTCTGCTTGGTCAACATTGAAGACATCTCTTCTGAAGATAGATTGTGTCACAGACATTTGGAAGGCTCCTTTAAATATGGCCGACAAATACAGTCTCACATTCATGAGTAATGCAGGATGCACCTTAGACCAATCTATCCCAGCATTCACTGCAACCCCCTGACAAATCTAACGTGTGGGTTTTGAGCTGCAGTAAGGAAGGAGCTGTTAGCAACCACGCTAGCACCCGCTAGTTTACTGCGTATGTTTCTCACCTCTGAGCACCTTAATGCACGTTTACCTTCGGTCCTTCAAAATAAACATATTTAACGTTTGCTCAGTTTCACCTCTGGTTGTTATGGCAACAACAATCAGTGTGGATAAAAAGATTAATGCAGCAAATCCACTTAATTTGAATATTTTGTTTATGTAGAAAGCAGATTTAATGAAGATGAAGATGTATCTCCAATCCACAACTTCATTACAGGCTGTGTGTGTGTGTGTGTGTGTGTGTGTGTGTGTGTGTGTGTGTGTGTGTGTGTACACAATTTACAATGGTTAATAAATATGTCTTGTTTATGATGTGGAGAAGAAATTGCCTCCATCTATCATTGTTTGAACATATAAACGCACTTGCACATAAAAAAAAACACCTACTAATATACACACACAGCTCCATTAAAGTGTTGAGGTCAACACACACACACACACACACACACACACACACACACACACACTCACTCACACACACACACACACACACACACAATGACAAAGGCTTCCAATAAAGATTCAGTATAATAAAATCCTTATTGTTTACATGAAGATACGCTGCTGCACACACACACACACACACACACACACACACACAGTATTAAAAACACAGATATGAGAGCAGCTGTGGTTTTATTTCGGTAAAAGTAACGGGGCGTAAGTGAAACAGGATATAAAACAACCCTAAACACACAACCTCACACTGATGCATCCTCACACACTGTTTCATGCACGCAGAGAAAGGTTGTGATGTCACAGCGAAGACGCTCTCTGACCTTTTCGATTATAACACATCATCACTATGTCATTTTCTTTTAGTGTGTGAAATGTTTGTTTGAGTCCCAGAGATCTGTTCGACCTTGACATCTGACCTTTGACCCCCAGTTTCTAATCAGTTCATCCTTGAGTCCAGGTGAAAGAGATGTAATGAAATAAAATCCCCTGCAGGGGTTTCTGGGATATTGCGTTCACAAATCGGACGGATGTGGAGTCACAGTGACCTTGAGTTTTGATGTTTGAGTCCAAAAGAATATTTGTGCTAATTCTGAACCCCCCCCCCCCCCCCCCCCACATGTTTCTGAGATATATTAATCACGAGAACGTGGAAACACAAAGCCTCCGGTCATGGCACTCACCATAAAAACACGTGAACTGTGTGAGCAGAGACAAATATTAGTGTCTGGTTTTATGTGACATAGTAAAAACTACACACGGACACACACACTTATCACTGACAGTTTTATAGAGCTGCTCCTGCCCCGTCATGTAGGAACCAGAGAGGAGGTTGTCGCTGGATGTGTCACAGTCGGTCTCCTCCTGCAAACAGGCGATAAAAACAACCTGCACTCAGAGGAATAATCATCGACACTGACCTGAAGACAAGTTGTTTTCTGTTGATTTCATTGCTCCCGGGTGTAATATTTTCATATCAGTGCAGCGCGGAAACACTTCCTGTCAAACAGCCAACGCCTGCTTAAACAAATCTCCTGCAGGACTCACTCTACATAAATAAATGGAGAAAGAAAGACAGACAGAAACAGCAGGTTCTGCACCGAACATTGGATTTAGAAAAAGTCTTTGAGGTCTCTGCTGCGACGTCGGCAAAAACAATCTGGTGAATCGGTTTCTCTTTATGGAAATCTACCAATCATCTAACATCTGTGGCGCATTCCTTTAGTGTGTTTCAACACTTTTGCCCAATGCTACAACTTTTTAGGTCTCATATAGGTTCAAAGTGATAATTCTATCTGTCCGTCCGTCATATTGTTGTGAAAACAAAAACTAAAATCTTCATATTTGGTTCTAACGTTCAGTTGGACTCCAGGATGAACTGATTCGATTTGAGGCTGGGAGAAAAAGTGTGTGTAGCCTGAAACTACTGGTTCATAGAATCATAAAACCACTGGGCTGTAATTCTGGTTTAGCTGATCAGCGATCAGATTATCAGTCTGACACTTGCATTACCTACTTGCACCCAAACCCCTGTTCTCCGACCTTCTCCCTCTCCGTTTTCTACCTTTTCTCCTCTGGTTTCATTTCCTGCTCTTCCTCATCTTTTTTTCTATTCATTGCTCTTTTCCTCTTTTTCTTAATCCTCCTCTTCCGTTATTTCCCTTATCTTCTTTCCTCGTCCTCACCCCTCCTCTCTCCTCCCTTCCTCTTTGCTCTTTATGTTCTTATATCTCCTTTAAAAAGACATTTCAGTGTGTGTGTGTGTGTGTGTGTGTGTGTGTGTGTGTGTGTGCAGCTACTCGTATTTACCAGAATTTAATTTTGGCACATAAACAGGGTTTATAAATATTGGTATAAGCGTGTTTTTGTGTGTGTGTGTGTGTTTGTGTTTGTGTTTGTGTGTGTGTTTGAGTGTGAGTGTGTGTGTGTGTGTGTGTGTGTGGACTCATGACTCTGCATCCAATTGCCTCATTAAAGTATTTAGTCAGGCCTTTATTTAAGTATTAGGCTGAGGGACTGTATAGAGGTAATCCTGTTTAAACACCTTCTCTCTGTGTGTGTGTGTGTGTGTGTGTGTGTGTGTGTGTGTGTGTGTGTGTGTGTGTGTGTGTGTGTGTGTGTGTAAAGTGTTTTTGAAGACAGAGTGGAGACAGAGGTAGATTCATGGAAATATAAAGAGGAAAGAAAAATGAGGACAGCTAATAAAACAGTGGATTTATTTCGCCTCAGGATTGTGGATCATTCTCTGAGCGATTCAAAAAGTTTTGTTTATCTGAAGTTGGCGACATTTATGGTTCCTCCACATAAATAACATATTTTCATTGCTTAGTTTCCCATCACACTTTATGCCTCCACGCCAGTGACTGGAGTCATTATGGATTCAGGTCGTCCGTCCGATTGTCCCACACGATATCTTCTAAATCGGTACGAACGTTCAGTGGGACTCAAAGACAAACAGGTTCGAGTCCGGAGGTCAAAGGTCGAGGCCACGGTGGGTGGATTTCTTCAGATTTGGTGAAAACGTGCTGAATGGATTTTGGTGATTTTGGTGTTGGAAGGTCAAAGGTCACAGTGACCTCATGCTCTTGTTGCTCCTGATTAGATTTCAGTCGTGACAAAACATTTTGCTCGATAGAGGCATAGAATTCCAGTTATTTCGTGCATATTGTATAATTTGTTCATAAATGGGAAGTAGCTCTATGTCCCATTCAGACAGAGTCCTGCTGAATGCAGACGTGCTGTCTTGTATCAAGCTGCTTGATACCGAGGGAAGTCTCACGCAGCGTCGGCTCAGGCGGCAGGGAATCAAGCCTCTCGCAGCGGGCGGAGACAAGACACCGTCTTCGATGTGTTCTGACTTTTTATCTGCAGCCTGTTCACGTCCGGAATAAACTGTCAGTTAATGTGAGGGAACACAGGTCGTTTCTCCCACATCCCTGTCAGGTAGCGCCTCCCTGCAGTTTGTTTGACAGGTTATTCATGGAAACATGGAAATCAGAAATGTTTCTCCTGACTGACACGTCTCTTGTAAACAGACGTGTGTGCAGACGTGTATCTTCAGTATGTTCTCCCTGCAGTAGGTTAACTTCCCAGAGACGAATGTCTGAGAAAAACACATTTAATCTTTATTTCACATGAATATTACCACACATCAGCAGCCGGTCACTGATTCAGGCGAGAGGAATCTGCTGCCTCTCCTGGCTGAGGGATTAATGTCTGAATCACAAGGAGCAGGTCAAACTCTAGTTTTCATTTTTCTGTGCCATCTGAACGCACACAGGAAATATAAATTACTTTTCTACACAATGCTGAATCTGTAATATTAGATTTTTTTTATTCCACAGCTAAATTAAACTAGAATGGCTTTAAGTAGAACGACATTCATGAATTCAAATCCATCATGTTCATTGTGGACCTAGTTCTGAAACTGTGGATTTCCTGCCTTATCTCCTGTCCGACCAATTCAGGTACCTTTAATTCAGGTGGATCCAGATTTGCACACACTGCAGACATTAGTCCCCGAAACATCAAGATCCACGAATTTCCGCTGAGGAAATATGAGAAAATGGCAAAAACGTGTATCTCATAACGTCAAAGGAAGATTCTGGATCCGACTCTTTATCCGCATCCATGCCAAGTTATGTGTTCTCTCCTGGCCAAGATCCAATCCCTCCACCACGTTTCGTGGAAATCAATTTCTTGCGTTGGGGTGAAAACACACGATCTCCTCTGCGGAGTTAACGAGCTCGTTTCTTGAGAGAAAGAGAGAGGATGGATTAGACGAGGAGGAAGAGGGAGGTAAGAGTTAAGTTGTGTCTCAACCTTGTTTCTGACTTGACTTGAGCATTCAGCAACCTTCACCCCAGAGCTTTGTGTGTGTGTGTGTGTGTGTGTGTGTGTGTAGATGTGTGTGTGAGCAGAAGATGAACTTAGAGGTCAAAGGAAAATCATTAAAATGTTAATGACAGGAGGAGGAAGGAAGAGAGACGGAAACAGAAATGTGGAAAATGGAAACGTGGGAGAGAATGTTTGTTTGTCTCGGTATTGATCCTGTGGTACGCTGGCGACCTGCGGGGCGTAACCCTGCCTCTCACCCAATGTCAGCTGGGATTGACTCCACCCCCGACCGCCAAGCAGAGGGCTTAATTTAATGGATGAATGGAAACTGCTTTAATGCCGTAGTTGCAAGGTGGAGCTTTTATCTGCATGTTATATATTGAGGTAAAAATCACATGATATAATTAAATGGATCGTTTTTGTAATGATACAGTATAAGTGGAATACCTCTGTTGAAAATGTGCTTGAGTAAAGTACCTCAATATTGTACAAAAGTGCTGGATATATATTTTATTCAGATACTGGAATGTGTAATTGGTTTTTGAGCGTCACACAATCACAGCAAGAGTAAAAAAAAACAAAAAAAAACTCCTCTCTTTAACTTTCTCCTCACGGGATTCGAACCTGAGACCTTGAGGCCAAAACAGCCATTCTGAAAAACCTCCATGTGCGAGCGAGCGACAGATAATTGGACTTGACAGAGTTCAGATTGATTCAATAATTAATCAGACTCACGCAGGAAACAAAAGTCAGCAGATGCACAATTATAGCCTGTGGTGATGTCGACAAAATGTAAAAACTTTGTGCATTGAATTCAGAACACAGGTGGAAAATAGATGTCCGGCCACATAGTGTATGTAAAAAAGTGGCCATCACTTACACACACACACACACACACCCACACACACACTGAGAGTCCAGAATGTGAGTGTTTCCCCCGGCTGTGGTTCCCATTAACATCCTGTATGTGCTGCAGTGTTAACCGCCTGCAGTGCCAATCAGCTGAAATGCCAGTCTGCGGCCGCTGGCAGGAGCTTGAGTTGTTATATCCCGCTATCTTGGTGTTTTCTTTTCCCTGCCTCCTGCAGGGAGAGGGACGGAGAGAAACACACAGATAATCAGAAAGGTGGAGAGGAGGAGATAAGGAGAAAGAGGACGGAGGCAGAAACAGATGACAGACAGGCGGAGAGATTGATGTTTTGGCTGGGTTGGTGGATGGTACACATGAAAACCAGATTTAACAAGAGGGTAACAAGCAAGATTCTTCATTTCTAATTGTATGTGACGGGGGGGGGGGGGGGGGATCTCAAAAACCCCATTTACCCCTGACTTTAAAATGGGGATTGGGAAATCGTAAGTTCATCCCAGACACATTGAGGCTGTTCCTCCTCTGGCCTGACCGCTGAGAACTTTACGCGTAATGCACGAACGTGAACGAGGGTAAATGGGGAAAGCGGCAACTTTAGTTTATGCTAAAATCTCCCTGCTTGCAGAGGATAGTTAAGACTTTATGGATGTTTTAATGAGTCACTGACGTGTGCTGGATTTCTGTCAGTGCTGCTGATGTGTGTGTGTTTCAGAGAGAGAGCGAGCGAGCGAGCGAGGCGAAGAGCAGCTCTACAGCTCTCTCTTGAATTGGAGATTTTTATTGTTGTGTAAAAACCTGTATTATTATTAAAGATTAAGTAAATGTATAACAAGCAATATAAATACACATGCAGGGATTGCATCGACGTTGTGGTTGCACATGTGATCAGGTTAAAATCATTTCTGGACGATGGATGGAGCAGGAGTCTCAAAGTCTGAGTCGGTGGAGAAAAATCATAAAACATGATCTAAACCATTAAAAACGGAAAATTCTACTGGAGAAAATCACCTGTAGGAACAACTGTGTATCTTCTACAGAGCTTATTTCTCTATTACACAACCAATAGAAAAGCTTTCCCCTAATTACAAACTAATTAAATGTTAATGAAGCAAGTGCTCCATATTCATTATCAGCCATTATCCATATTCCGACATCCATCGAAAATAAAAGTACATTTTTCTGGGGATAAATACTGGTGTGTGTGTGTGTGTGTGTGTGTGTGTGTGTGTTCTGCATAAATCTTCACGCCATGAACTCTATAAAGAGAATTTGTGAAAATATGAGTCGTCATAAGTGAGCTCCTAAACCCCCCCCCCCCCCCCCATTCAGCTCTGCTCGTCTGCTGTTCTTTGTTTATTTGTTTGGATCCAATTAGCACAGAATCCAGCCTCAGTTTAGTGCTGTGGGTGGGGGGTGCTCGTTGGGGGGTGGGGTGTGTGCGGAGAGACTGATGACAAAGAATATGCAGTACCAGCAATATGCTAATGACCCGACTTAATGATGGCTGCCAAGCCTGCGTGCTGTACGCGCTGTGGCGTGCAGCCGCTGCAGAAAGAAACAACGAGATTATGAATAAACAGATGAATTTTCAAACAAAGCAATAAATTATGGAATCAGTCGTTAAGCTCGTCACATTCATCAATGTTCTTCTGCTCGCTTTGTTCTGAAAGTGACGGGTTTAGGGGAGTTGTTGTTGTTGTTGTTGTTTTAATTTCTAAACGCCCATTTTTTTCAAAAGCTGCATATTTTTTCCCAGCGATTATTTTATTGATTTAAAAATAAACATGAACTCAAACACAACTGTGGTAAAAGATGAAAATGATGAATGGCATAATGAGTTTAGCTTCATAAGAAAGTGAATTATTTATCAAGCTATTCATACCCAGAGTAATGTCACAGCTCCCAGTGTTGCAGAGGAAAATGCTCGTGGCTCCCGTCGTCTCTGAGCGCCGCAGTTTGTTCTGAAGCCGCGGCCCCGGGAGACAGTGGTGAGCTCTGTTAATCACTGGTGATGTATTGGCACAACAGCGGGTGACTGCGCGGCGTCAGGATGGTTGATGGTCGCAATAAACGGCAGAGAAACACTCAGCAGTGTGATACAGGTTCAGTTTAGAGTTTCAACTGCGCTGCTGCTGACGGCGACGACACCCGCATGTGTTATCAACACCGCTGCAGCTCTGCAAAACGCTCGACCTTTGTTTTAGCTCGGAGTTTGTTTAACTGCACGTTCGCCGCGTGGCTCTGATAAACCAACCACGCGCCGTCTGTCCGACAGCAGACGAGGTCAGCAGGGGAGGGAAGTGCAGCATTGAGCGGCTAAAAGTCGTTGGGCAGATCAAGACGCTTGGAATTCTTTCCTCTTTTCGATAAATGTTTAAAAAAAATCTCACAAAGTTAAATAAAGCGATTAAAGATCTAGATCTGTGTCGTTGTCTGGAGCTGCACGAACGAGAACAAGGATAAAAGTTAGTGAAGCAAATTTTTTTTTGCAAGGCCCAGAAGATCTGTCTCAGATAAACTGACTCACAGTATCAGGAGACGCTATGAGAACTTTTCTGCGAGGGTGAATTTGCAACGAGCTCTCAGATCCGAGCAGAGTGAACATTATGTGGATTCAAGCGGAGCTCCCCCGCCCCCCAACCCCCCCCTTCAGGTCCGAGCAGTCCAGATGGAGAGAGAGGCTCGAATGAGATGTGCTCTGCTCTCTGCTGAGGTTCGACTGAAGACGAGTACAAATGAATCGGTTTGGAGGGATCGACACTGATCGTTGTGTGTGTGTGTCTGTGTGTGTGTCTGTGTGTGTGTGAGGGATGAAGAGCTTCAGTGTGTATGAATGGACGTCTAATTAAGATCAAATTAACACTCTAGGGCCTGTGTGTGTCTTTGTGTGTGTGTTGTGCTGACTACGAGTAATGTATGCCCATGTGACACGCATGCTACATGCATCTATATACGCAGGTTTGGCGTGTGCATGCTGACTGCGTGGAAATGAAGTTTGATTAAACGCCGTCCAATCAGAGCAGTTTAAGTTCCTCGTTAGTATTCGAGTGTTGTTGTATAATCCTGTCACCCCCACACACACACACACACACACATAGATGTGAATGGGTGAATGACTATAAACCGTCGTCAAGACTAGAAAAGAGCCTAAATCCAGATCATTTACACGTCATCATGAACATCACTGCTGCTGAACCTGGCTTCTCCAGATCCAGTCCAGATCACAGAGCGCCCACTGGAGACTCACATCCTGAGGTGATAGTTGAATAATCACTTCTGTGTCTGAACTTAGGAAACGTCACTGAGCGGTTTTTTCTTTGTGTGATCAGAAGGAACGACAGATGAGCTTCCTCCGAGTTACGGTGACGGCAGCGCTGCAGCAGTCAGTGGCCATTAAGTGAGATAATGAAATATTGAGCGGATTAACAGCCCACAACAAGCTGCTTTGGATAAATTAGAGCTCACCAGATTCAGGAGTTTAGAACCTGCTCAGTGTCAAGTTCTACACAAATCAGCCTCCGAGATGGAAACAGCTGCTCCGAAGCGTTTAGACCAAAGTGTGAACAGATTCAAGAAACGCACAAAGAAAGATTCTGTGTAGAAAATAAAACCACACGTGTCGTCTGGTCCAGCGTCAGAGCAACGTTTCCCTCTGTCGTCAAAGAGCTGCTGATGAAACTAATCCTTCAAATATGGGGGACAACACTACACACATTGTACTACACACATTGTACTACTACACACATTGTACTACACACATTACACTACACACATTGTACTACACACATTGTACTACACACATTGTACTACACACATTGTACCACACACATTACACTACACACATTGTACTACACACATTGTACTACACACATTATACTACACACATTACACTGCACACTGATAATACACACATTGTACTACACACATTACACTACACACATTGTACTACACACATTGTACTACACACATTGTACTACACACATTACACTGCACACTGATAATACACACATTGTACTACACACATTATACTACACACTGATGTTACACACATTATACTACACACATTATACTGCACACATTATACTACACATTATACTACACACATTGTACTGCACACTGATGTTACACACATTGTACTACACACATCATACTACACACATTATACTACACACATTATACTACACACTGTTACACACATTGTACTACACACATTGTACTACACACATTGTACTACACACATTGTACTACACACATTATACTACCCACATTACACTGCACACTGATAATACACACATTGTACTACACACATTACACTACACACATTGTACTACACACATTACACTACACACATTGTACTACACACATTACACTACACACATTGTACTACACACATTATACTACACACATTGTACTACACACATTACACTACACACATTGTACTACACACATTATACTACCCACATTACACTGCACACTGATAATACACACATTGTACTACACACATTGTACTACTACACACATTATACTACACATATTATACTACACACATTGTACTACTACACACATTATACTACACATATTATACTACACACATTGTACTACTACACACATTATACTACACATATTATACTACAAACATTATACTAAACACATTACACTACACACATCACACACACACACACACATTGTGTAGGAGTGCTTGTTATTGAACAGTGAAGACTTTGGGACAGATTTTAACAGCTCAGGCTTTAATCTGCTCTGGAGGATAAATTAAACACACCTCTGCAGAGAGAGTGTGTGTGTGTGTGTGTGTGTGTGTGTGTGTGTGTGTGTGTGTGTGTGTGTGTGTGTGTGTGTGTGTGTGTGTGTGATCCTGTAATCCACAGCTGCGGGAGGAAAAACAAGATTTCATTTTTTGTCAAATTATAATTTAAAGAAAATGATTCAGTAAAACTTTGAGCAGTGGGACTTCTGAAAGAAATAGTTTGGACCATGGATTGAAATGGTTGAATCACCTGTGATGTGGGTTCATGTCACACGGACGTGGTTACCTTCACCTGGCCGTCCATCGTTATCTGAACTCTCATGTGAGGACGCTGCTTCTCTTCCTGTTTAAACTCTTCGCTGAGACGACGTGATAAAGTCACGGTTCGTTCTTTATGATCCGTTAACGCAGAAATCCACTGAGACACGTTGTCGTGGGGCGTGTTTGAAAACCAAAAGGGAGAGATATCGACGGGGTCGGCTTCAGGAGAGGGTGGATACTTTGGAGGAATGAGGCAGGGTGATGGAGAGAGGAGGGTGGAGGTGGAGAAAGAGAGAGATAGAGAGAGGTAAGGCTGTAATGAAGGAGGTATTGATTTTCTATAGAGGCTCTTTAATCAGAAGCTGTTCAGGCACACCCTGAGGGAGAGTGTGTGTGTGTGTGTGTGCGTGTGTGTGTGTGCGTGTGTGTGTGCGTGTGTGTGTGTTTGCGTGCGTGCGTGTGTGTGTGTGTGTGTGTGTGTGTGTGTGTGTAGGGTCAAGTCCATTCAAATTACACTTCATCTTTTTCTCTCTGGACACCTTGAGTGTGTGTGGGTGTCACGCTAAACGTTTGTGTGTACCTTTGTTATATGAAGTGTGTGTGTGTGTGTTAGTGCATGTGTGTGTGTTTGTGTGTGTGTGTGTGTGTGTGTGTGTGTGTGTGTGTGTGTGTGTGTGTGTGGGCCGGCAGTGGACAGATAGATGAGGCTGCCCAGTAGATGGATGAGTGGAACAGCCAGTCGTTCATCATGTGGAGAACAAGGAAGGAAAGAAACATTGTGATGAGGAGGAGGGGGGGGGGGATGGAGGAGAAGAAGGGATGATGATGAGGAGAAGGATGGAGGCAAAAAAAAAAAGCAGGGATGAGGGTGGGGAACGGAAGATGGGAAGAGGACAGACTGAACGAAAAGAGGAACAGAAAGAGACAGTGAATGTTCGAAAATGGAAAGAAACTGAAGAGAGAAGGAGTGAGAAAGGGAAGAAGAAGAAGAGGGTGAATAAGTAGAAGGTTGAACAGAGGTGGGGGATGAAGGGAGGGAGAACTGGGGAGAAGAGAGAAAACATGGGGGGAGGACATGAAACAATGTGGTGGCAAAGAAGACGGGAAAAAAGAGGGAGCTCAGAGGACGAGAGCAGAAAAATAAAGTTTGATAAAAGACGAGAGAAAAAAGAGACGAATTAAAAAGTGAATAAAACCACGCCCACTTATTCACTTCCCTCTCTTTTCTTTTCTGTCGTTCTTTCACTTTTATCTCACCCTTTTTTCTTTTTTTTTTCTCAGTTTGATTCTTCAAAGGTTGTGAAGCAACACGTGGAAGGTTGTGTTTAAGTGCGCTTGATTTACAGTACATTGAATATTACATGAAATTAGATCAGAGTTTTTAAATATACAAATCTTCGGCAGCATTTTGCATCTTCACGGACAATTAAAACAAAAAAAATTCCTACAGAGGAAATTTAAAATTTAACGAAAATAATCACAGGAAGTTGCAGAGTGTTGGCGCTCGTGCAGGAAAGACGGCACCGGACCCCGCCCACCTCCAGCCCAACTCAAAATGGAGACGGAAACGTTCCCTGCCGAGGATCCATGAAATCGTTATTTAATTAATCTGCGATTCATTAAATCGCTTTCCTCCTAATTGACTCCCCGAGCTGATAGCGAGCTGATGTCGGGCTGCGCGGGGGGGATTGCAGAGCGGAAAACAATGCGGCATCGATCCGTCCATCGGCCGTCCTGCTTCCAGGAACAACAGTTCATTAATGCAGTCTAAGGGAGACTATCTGTCTCTATTACTGCCTGTTGGCCTGCATGGCAATGATTTATAGGCAACCTGTGGAGGCCACGCAGACGGCTGATGTTGCCCAGAGTGGGAACGGAGGAGTCAACTGGAACGAGGCCAACAGAGGAGGCAGGTCCCCATGAAGGCCCCCGACGTCAGGAGCCGTGAAGATGCACCGTAACATACGTGTGTGGCTCAACAAACACGGGGTCTGTTTGACACACGCAGGAGAGAACGAACCTGCTGCCTGCTGGGAAACTGAGCTTGTTATTTCGCGGCTCTTTTAAAATATAAAAAAGTTTTACAGACGTGTTCATGAAGCTTTTTTTTTTCCTGCTCCCGACCGCAGCGTTTAAAGAAACATCTGCACAGATGTTCGGTGAGAGGCGGTTCATTATCTGAATGATGTTCACAGCGGTAATTAAAGTGTAACTTTACCCCACAGCCAAGTTATCTACATCGTGTACCATCGAGCTTCGAGCAGAGCGGCGAGCTCACTCTCCTGCAGACATGTTGAACGGAGCAGAGGTTTCTCGTTCTACATTTTCTTATGTACAAATACTTCAAACGTTGACGCACTTCTCCGTCACGTTACAAACTGAACACACTGTTGTTTTGTTGACGTGGCATCTGTTGAACTCTCTCTGAGGTTCCTACATTTCTTGTTCGAGGGTTAAGAGCCGACGTTAATAATCTGTGAGACAAACTGTGATTTGTGAATGTGGGCTATATAAATAATCTGTGCAGCAGTTTGAGACAGACGTGTGTAAACTGTGTGTTTTTAATCCGTGGATCAAACAAGCCTTCTTTTTTAGTTTTTCTGATGTTTATCCCCGTTTGCAGGTTGTGAAAAGTAAACCAAGTCGGCCTTCAGTGCACATGGAATAAAGTATTTATTGCGAGTGGATCAATGTCCCTGCTCTGCCGCGTCATAGTGTTTGTTTCTGTAAATTACACAAATCAAAGAAGGGTCAGCGACCGTGGTGTTCAGAGTGTTCCAGGGGTAGTTTTGTGATGAAAGGCTGCAAGACATCGACTTTGCCTCAAAACAAACCACCAAACAACTTAATGGGCCGAGAAATGAAAGGTACATTTCCAGCAGTGTTGTTCAATTGGATTCTTCTGTTATTACTGTGAAATGAGTGATAAAAGCCAAAAACCAAGAGAGAGTCCGACGGATTCGAGGCTCCTGGTCATTTGTTTCCTTCTTCGCGTCTTTCGGGAGAGAGGAGGAGGTTTGTCAGCGAGGAGAGAAATCTTATTACTAGAAATGCAGATTTTCTAATTCGTATTTGATCCGGTGACGTGCTTTAGCTTGTGAGGTAAACTAATTTGGTCCATCGCTGAGAGACGGAGCCTCTGTAGCTCAGGCCTCAGAGCCCCACATGTAAACAGCACGCGTCCTCAGCTGATACCGAATCTCTGCTGCACGAACCTGCCAACGGAAAGTCAGTCAGTGATGCACGAACACGGAGTTTGTCAGTATATTTAGACGGATGTGATGAGAAAGTTTGGTTGGTTGTCAGGATTCAGAAATCTGTCACAACAAACGTGAATGAATCAATATTTTTACTTTTAGGAAAGAAACTTTCTTCCACACCTTCGATCAGAAGCATCCATCTCGTCACCGTCCACACCTGCAGGGGCGTCCAGGTTCTGACGTCCTGCGGAGCATACGATTCAGAAGCTGCTGAAAACACTGGACTGATTGTGATTGTTGATTCTCAGAAGTTTGACGTCACTGAGGCTTCGGCCTTCTGCAGATTATTACTGCAGCACCAGATGGATCATCTCTCTCTCTCTCTCTCTCTTGATGCTCGGCCACATTTCTCTGCCCAATTCACCAAATCTCCGAGGTTTCACATGAATATAACTTCCAGGCTGCAGAGACTTGAAGTGGCAACACTCGAACAGGAGGGAGGACAGAGGCGGGGACTGCAGCCTGAGAGGAAGACAGTGCTTTTATTTTCTCGTTTACACCTCGTGGCAAAAAAAAACCACTTATTGCAGAATATATATTATAATGCGTCGAAGTTGCGTCGTTTTTTGTTTTTTCCTCTTGTCGTCTCCTCGTGCATAATTTTGATATGAGTGTGATTTTCATATGTTTTGTGTGTTTTCATGTGGAGTTGTGTGTGTGTGTGTGTGCTGCGATGGCTGCTGTGTGTTAGTGTGTGTCTGTGTAAGTGTGTGTGTGTGCCAGCCTGCAGCCTTGCTCCTCCGGGGGGGGGGCTTCCATCTTCCGTTAAACCGTGAGCCAAGAACCAGAGTGTGTGTGTGTGTGTGTGTGTGTTTATGATCGGAGTTTATCCTTTTGCCACAGCTGTTACCTCGAGCAATAATTCAACATGAATGGATCAGAGTAAAAAAATGAAAGCTTAAAAGAATTTCAAGTGGCAGCGAAGAGGCGCTGCGTAAAAACAGTTAAATGTGTGTCACACACAAGAATTTACAAAAAAGTAAAGTTGGGTTCTATTTAAGCTGAAAGTTCGGATCTGAATTCACTGGATGTGGAAAATGAAATATTCAAACTTTAAATGTATGAAAACCTCAGAAAACTGCGTCTTGATCGTCGTTCCTTCTCCTGGACGTTTGACCTTCGGGTTGTTTTTATGATCTTCTCTTAAAGCAGGAACGTTTCTCTTAGTTTAAACTCGAACGTCGGACATTGGCTCAACAGTAAACTCACAAGTGTAGAAATGTTAAACCAACGCTGCGAATACACCAACAGAGATCTTTTGGTTATGGAGGAGACGTCATGATTTCAGTAGCAAAAGGTTTTAGATACACGTTTAAACATTTATGCACAGATTCTTCATCATCCGTCGATTACTTCGTTGAATCAGCGGCCGTCCGACACAGAACTATAATTAAACACAAGCTCTCACAAGATATACGGCGATAAACTCACGTTCTCAGCAAAGATACATGAATACATATTAAACACTGAGACCTTTGGTACTAACAACATTTAAAATCATGGATACTTTAAACTGTGGAACCTGAAAGTTACACGAAGTTGTGTAACGCTGATCTTTAGTAATAGTTAATATTATTAGTAGTAATAATACTGTAGAACCTTTCATACATAAAATACTAGAGTACACGAAACAGTAAAACCTACAGGTAGTTTTATTTTACGACTCATTTTTAATTGATGTTTCTGTGTCTTGTGTTTTCAGAAGCGTTCCTCCTCAGGTCGGTCCAGGCCCTGATCCCGAAGCTGCCGCGTTCTCGTCCGTTCTGTTTTCTTATTATGAAGTGTTTCTCGCTGTCAGCTCCCTGGGGGGGGGGGGGGGGGGGCAGTGACCTTCCCTCGCTGAGGGCGGAGTCACTCCTCATTCTCCAGGCGGAAAACTTTTTTATTGAGTTCTTCATGTCCTCGTCCTCTCAGAGCATCGTCGCTGGTCTGGGAAATCTTCATGCGCCACACATTATGCACGTCTACATAGTTCAGGGAAGCAAAATGAATTCTCCATCACAACAGTCGATGCTTTTCACACCGAGCCTGATTCACTTCTTCAGAATGAATCCGAGGACTGGAACTCGTGTTCACATGTGAACACTCTGACACTGAGGTGACTTCAGGCCAACAGCTTTCAATGACTCCGAATGAAAGCTGCTCATAAATCAGATCCTTTTTCTTGTGATGTCAGATAAACTTTAACATCACAGGAGCCCACTTCAAACCGCTGAGCTTTCAAATATTAAACCTGGGCCTCAGCTGTATGGAGCCGGCTGGATGTAAAGAAATATAAATTACAGCTCGACATCAAGTAAACATGAGGACACTGAAGCAACACGCAGATAAACAGCCGTCCACCAGGAGGCAGACGTGTTTACCTCCTCCGGGTTGAATATTGAAATCACAGCACATGTGACAGAATCTCTGAGCGTCAAATTTTCACAAAGGCTAAAAAAAAGTTAGCGAGGTTTTTTAAAATGACTCTCGTAAATCACAGACTCCTGTCTGTGGTTCTGTTTGTCGGTTTGTCCGAGGGATTGATGCTCATTCGCTCGCGAACACACAAGAAACCGGACGAAGACTTCTGCTCTGTTCGTACTCGTAAATTCATTTCCTTCGTATTTGTTCACGTTTTCCAGAAAAACACGGGTGAAAAAGATAGAAAGGTGCAGCACCAACGGTGTTGTTGCTCAGCAACCATGATGTAAAGGACACGTGGAAGTATGTGTAGCATCTTTTATACGCAGCATAAATTAGGTTTTACACGAAAAAACTAAAATGTAGACTGAGCTTATTTAAATGTGGTTTAATAAATGAGTCTAGTTCGATTTCTGTCTCCAGCACAGAGTCATCTTTGTTCGTGCTGCTGCGTTTGATCGTTCGTTATCGTCTGTGTGATGTGTTGATTCGCCGGCCGCTGCATTTTTCTTTTGGCGGATGTTTTACTCTTGGAACACGGTGAGACACGTTCTGTTTGCTCTGCAGAGGGAAAACAGAAACTGTGCAGGTAACTGGATTATTATATTTGTCAAAAGTGTGGATTACATTTACCATCTGCTTGTTAAACTCCCACACTCCCAGTAATGAGTCATTATGAATTTTTTTCTCTCGTCTCAGCGTCACTGAAATAATTAGTTTGTGTGTTTTCACCCCTGAATTGAATCAACTGAGGGTCGAAGGCAGAATTTTTACTAATTGGACAGAGAATGAAATTTATTTGTGGGTTGAATCTTCGTCTGTTTCCTGACGTGTCAGAGAAATGAACTGCAAAACAAACTCAAACAATATAAAACTTGATCACTCAAAATTGGAAATTATAACCAAACATGAGACATTTAGTCGTTTTGTCAAATCTGACGATGGAAATTAATTTTCATGTTTTGATTAAAGCATCGATCATTTGAATGAGTGAGGTGATTCAGCCGTAATCTGTGACGTCTAAGACCTCTGTCCTATTTGTGAAGCCGTTTCCAACAGCGCCTGAAGGCGGCATTTGTATAATCTGTGTAATCACAACACAGTCCCCCGTGGCGTTGGCTTTAATTGCTAATCCTGCACACGGAGTCAGAGGCAGAGGTTGTGCGGGTGCGGGGTACGTGCTCAACTTCAGTTTAATTAAAAAACTCAGGAAATAAAGCTCATTTGGGTGTAAAGCTGCTCGCTTTGTTGTCAGAGTGGGACTGAGAAATGCTAATGGATCTGAATCAGTGAACCCGGAGAGTTTATCTGGAAACTAATCCGACGAACACGCTCACAGGTGACACAACTTCCACTGATCCGTGCAGGGCGGAGCACAATGATGGCAGAGCTCTGGTGATTTGCTCAAGGGCACTACAGCAGCTCGGACACGGACGCCTGGTGGGCCTCGTCCCGCACTTTATATCATCAACTCAAAACCAAACTTATCAGAAACTGAACAATTACATTAGTGTGATAAGAACAATACCTCAAATCGTAGAAACCATCGAGGGGGAGGAGTCTGTAATCTACACTCTATCCAGCCACCAGGGGGCGATGAGAGGTTTTGGCTTCACTTTTCAGAGCTGCCGCGTCGTCCATCTTTATTGTTTTGGACATTTTAAAGCAGAAAACCAACATGTTGTAAAAAATGTAATTCAACAACGAATTCTCATGTTGATGAAAAAAAATAATCTAAATTATTTGTATTCATTTATTTATAATGTTTGTTGTTCCAGTTTAGTTTGCATTTATTGAATATGTATATGAACAGGGCAGCACGTTGTGTCCCTGCTTCACGATTTAAAAAAAGTTAGATTTTCTCACACACACGAGCGTCAAATAAAATATTCAAACACAGCTGAATTAAAACCTGAAGCGAAGCTCCGGTAAAATCACAGAGTTTTAATTATGATCACTGAATAAAATCATACATTTAAAACAGTTGTTAATGAATAA
This sequence comes from Paralichthys olivaceus, assembly GCF_024713975.1. Lineage (NCBI taxonomy): Eukaryota > Metazoa > Chordata > Actinopteri > Pleuronectiformes > Paralichthyidae > Paralichthys > Paralichthys olivaceus. The sequence continues at coordinate 2,174,142 of NC_091094.1, forward strand.
CTTACATTTCCATCAGAATTATACATGAATACAAAGGAGATGGAACTTTAAAGTTTCACTAAACCTGTTGACCCCTGACCCCAGACGTGACTGAAGCATATTAGACGTTCGTGAACAAAGTGACATTTTCTCATTTAAATTAAATTCAGCCTTAACCGACAAATAAACACGAGTGCGGAGGCTTCACCCGCGACAAATTATCTCTCGATTGTTAATCTTACGAGCGGTTAGCGTCCTGCAGATCAGCATTACTCACCAGATTCTCCTGCACAATCAGAGGCCCGATCGCTATTCAGGATGAAAATATTACTACGACATGAAGCTCATTTGAATTCATGAGCTGAAATTTACATGAAAAACACAAAGTCAGCTCTCTGAGTCATTTACAAACTTGAAGCAGTTTTATGCTAATGCGTGCGCGTATCATCGCACCATGAATCCCCCGGAGGAGGAAGCTTTTAAAGATAATTTGCTTATAGAGCATGAGATCGTCGTGCAGCAGAGACACAGGAAGTGTTCTCCTGTTTGCACCAAAGCCTGATTTCTATAGAAACATGCATTTTCACAAACGATGGTTTGCTCATCTGAGTGTGAAGCTTGATTTATTCTGAGATCTTGTTCAAGCTTAGAGGCTCCGCGTGTTTCTTCTGATGCTAATGTTGGTGTTTATACATGTTAATATAAAAAAATTAAATCCACTCTTCAGTAAGGCTGTTTTTTTTTTAAATGTTCTCACATCAGACCCTCTGGAATTATCACAGAAACCTGGTTATCAATTCATTTTTAACATTTCTACATGTGAAGTACTTTTAATGCAGTAACAGCACTGACGTAGGTCGACTTAGCCAAACTGTGTGTGTGTGTGTGTGTGTGTGTGTGTGTGTGTGTGTGTGTGTGTGTGTGTGTGTGTAGCTGTATTTGCAGCTCTTCATGCAACTTGCGTCACGTTTACATGTGCGTGCATTTAACAACATGTGGGTCTTTTATCATTTATTGAATTAGTGGATAATAAGAAAAACTTGTAACATTCAAACTCTCTCATCCACACACACACACACACACAAACACACACACAGACACACACTCTCAAACACACATTTGCTGAATCAACAATATTGTGTGTTTGACTGTGAACCCCCTGAAACACACGCTCACAAGTCCCTCAGGGTCAAGTTCAATTTTATTCATTAGAATCAAACCAGGTTCACTGGGAAGGTGGAGGTGTAGGACACACACACACACACACACACACACACACACACAGTAAACGTTTATTCATCTCTGGTAAAAGCACACAAGTACCACGATGCTCTATTTGGATATGTTATGTCATTATGTACGTAACGTTTTGCTCGATAAATAAATCCTCACCATCATTTCACAGACGCTCTCTCACTCTGGAGGCTTCAGGATTTCTGAGCTCAAATCTCGAATGTCACAGTCAGTGAGTCGCTGTGTTGCAGCTGTTCTCCATTATCTGTCTCTTAATGATCTGTTCTCCTTCATCCCCTTCAGATCCTCCGTCTCTCTCCGCCGCCTCCTCCTCCCGATACATCCATCCGCTCGTCGCCCCACCCCCCAACCCCCCACCCCCCTCACCTCGTCGCTCCAGCAATGTCGCTGAAGGTCCAGACCAGCAACGTGACCAACAAGACAGACCCAAAGTCCATCAACTCCCGGGTGTTCATCGGCAACCTCAACACGGCGGTGGTGAAGAAGTCGGATGTGGAGAGCATCTTCTCCAAGTACGGCCGCGTGCTCGGCTGCTCCGTGCACAAGGGCTACGCCTTCATCCAGTACGCCAGCGAGAGGCACGCCAGGGGGGCCGTGATCGGGGAGAACGGCCGGGTGCTGGCGGGACAGACGCTCGGTGAGTCTGTGGTTTATCGCTCGCTCTCTCTCTCTTATTCATGTTTGACACTTTGGTCCAAGTTGGTTTCAGGTGAATTTACCTGAAGCAACTCTGAAGGTCGCTGACCTCTGCACAGATGAACGACACAGACGATAACACACACTTTAAGTTAAAGGACCTGAATGATTAACTCAGACTACCATGTATATTATATATTATATATATATAAGATATATTCTCTCTATTCATGGAAATAACGAGGTTGTAATGTGTTGAGTTCACAGCATCTTCAGGATTCAAAACAACCATTTTGTTCCACTTAGGAACAAACGAGCGAGTCGACAACAACAAACCATTATTTCCTCAGCTCCGGCTTCTTTCTCTTTTTAACGTCAGTCGAAGTCTCCGACGCCCGGCAGGCTTCAGTGAGCTCAGAGAAATCTTCCTGTTCACTTTGGTCCAAACCATCAGCGCTCGTCTGACAACAAATTTGCCTCCGGGAGCATCAGCCAATATTTTGGGGGCTTCTGGTGCAGCCGGCGGACGCAGTTACGATCCCACACACACCAGAGCCACAGTTGCAGAGAATCATTTAAACCTGGGACGATGAGTTCGGCCCGGGTTTAGACACATGAAACCTTCTTGCTGGGGCTGTAAAAATCTAAATAGATGCCTCTGATGTCAAAGTGAAACATATTACACAACCATGACCTCCACATTGTGCAGCATAATAGGGAACTCAGTCATTTCTGCATTAGTGCATATTGAGCATAATTTGGATGCAAAAAGGAATTTGCTGCTTGACGGCTCACACACACACACACACACACACACACACTAAAGCTTACGGGCAGGAGTGTGAGCGGTCTTGTTGTCATACGATGACTTCATCAACCGTTTTGCAGCCAGGAGAGTTTCACACAGCTGCTGAAGATGCAGTGACATGTCTTCTGCAGTTTGTAAAGTTTATAACTTTTCTTCTGTTTTGTGTGACCTGAAGTGAAGTCAGATTAGAAACCGTTACGTGAATCTGTCACACGCCCTGAGCAGCATCACATCCGTGTTCTCGGTGAGTGTGCACACGTGCCGTCACCTTCCCTCCTGTGTGACTCCAAAGTATCAGAGGGGGAAATGGGATGTGAGCGGAATCTGCCTTTAAGCTGCTGGAGAGTTTTCCTCCATCTGTCTGTCTGTTCCCCCGGCGGAGCGGAGAGGACGAGCTGGTGTCAACGACTGCACTGGTTCATGTTCAGTCACTGGAGGACGACGGGCACGTTTCTTTAATAGACTGTCAGTGCAGTGTGTGTGTGTGTGTGTGTGTGTGTGTGTGTGTGTGTGTGTGTGTGTGTGTGTGTGTGTGTGACAGCTAAGGGACCACTAAGTGATGCTCTCGGCCCCGCTGCAGCTTTTGTGTGTGTGTGTATTTCTTTGTGTGTGTGTGTGTGGGTGTGTGTTGCCATGGGGAACATCTAAAATCTGTCTTCTTATTCTGAACCACTTAACTTCTCGACTCTCCACATTTCTCTCTCTCTCTCTCTCATTACAGCCAAGCACGTGCTTCACTTCTAAAGTACACACAGAGTTTAGAATGTGAGATCAACTCTTGACACACACACACACACACACACACACACACACACACACACACACACACACACACACACACACCCTCGTAAAGCACGACTTCAAAAACATGAACGTAAGATGACAGACGATCATTTTCAGTGCAGCTGTAAAAGTCAACGTTACAAACCAACTGCTTCACATAAAAGAGATGATAAAAGGCAGAAATGCAATAAAAGGAAATTGAATATCAACAGAGGAGGCGTGTGTGTGTGTGTGTGTGTGTGTGTGTGTGTGTGTGCGTGCGTGTGCGTGTGTGTGATGTTTTCATGGACTCCCCCTTGATTAACAAGACTCCATAGGAGACAAAGTCATTGAGGCATATGGAGCTGTTGGAGGAGTGTGTGTGTGTGTGTGTCACCGCCTCTCTCACACACACACACACACACACACACACACACACACACACACACAGTGGTCTCTCGTGCACTTATATTTTTGGGAGTCGTTTTTAAAATCAATCATTTCAGTCGTTCAGCCAGTTTAAGGATTTTGCACAAGAGGAGTTAAGGGTGTGGATGGTTGTTTGTCAGCTGGGACGTGTTCCTGTAACCTTCCTGTGACACTAACAGAAGAAGCCCGAGAATAATATATAATATATAATGATAATGGACGGTCACAGGAGGAACGTGTGACTAATGACGTGTGAAGGCAACAAATGAAAAAAAGCCAAATTTAGCAGCTGCAGCAGAGAAGAAGAAGAAGAAGAAGAAGAAGAATCTGGATGGAAATCAATGCTGCTGTCTCAGCGTTTCATTATGTGCATCGTGGTCACATACATCATAACATGTCATCGATAAACACAACAAAGTATGAACGTGCACGACCGGCGTCTCATGTGGACTCAAGTGTCACGTGTGATGAACAGCTCGTGAAGAAGTTGGATATTCATAGTGTGGACGAGTCTCACAGAATAAACCACTTATTGTTTTTCTCTCGCATAAAGAAAGAGCATCAACTGCTGCTGTGTTGCCTAGCAACGCCCTGCGTGTGCGTGTGTGTGTGCGTGCGTGTGTGTGTGCGTCAGCTGCTGAGGTTTCCGATGATCCAGATGAAGAATTCAAAACAAACAGATTTATTTACTTCTTTAAACTCTCGGTTTCTCTGCCGTTCATTTAGATTCTGTAAAATCCACTAAATCTTATTTATTCAAACATGCACCCGTCATTGGTTCTCTGTGAAGTCACTCTGGGTGAAACTCGTTACATGTATGTGACGCACACTGACATGTTAACCACTGAGCTGCTGCTATATGTTATAAAATGGCTCAGCAGCGTCCTCCAGTGGACACCATCACACAGCACACCATTCAGCTCTGTTGGCTCTTCATCTTTTCATTTTCTCTCTCTCTCTCTCTCTCTCCTCTGGAATAAATATTTAAAGATTGAAGGTTTTTTAAAGGGAGGGGAGCTTTAGAGTCTTTTTATTAAAGTGATCAGTTTGATTCCTCTGCTTTATTTTCTCAGACGTCAACATGGCAGGAGAACCGAAGCCGACCAGACCTAAAGGCCTCAAGAGATCTGCGGCCTCTCTCTACAGGTACACACCTCTGACATCAGGCTCATCAGATCCGTCACATTCAGATCTTGTAGTGTTTCAAACGTAGGCGTCACGTGGGACCGAGCCAGTTTAATGGAGGAGGGCCGACACTTTAAAACACGCTGGGTGAACGACACCCTGCTGATGGTGGAGACCTGTGGTTGTTTCATGAAACAAAAGCATCATGAGAAAGGATTTGTCTTCTCTTTTTAAACGTCTCCGTCCTCGTGCATCGAAGCCCGTCACAACTTTCAGGTTTGTTACCGTAGATCAGAGACAGAGTGTGACTGACTCTCCCCTCGTGCAGAAAGTGCATGACGCCATCTTTAAAGTACTTTTTTTTTTTTTTTTTTTTCATCAACAGTAGAAAACGTATTTTCTGTTCGTGTCCTGCAGTTGAATGAAAACCGTCTCCGAAAGTTTTCATGACTGACAGAAGTAATATTGTGGTGAGGAAAAAACTTAAAATATAAACTCTAAATGTAAAGATGTTAATAAAATGATAAAAAGGAAATGTCATCAATTAAAACAGTCTCAAAAGACGTAAGTAAATTAACCTCATAATCATTTCTGTAGAGCTGCCGAGTCGTCCCCCCCCCCACCATCCGTCATTTCATATATATTTGTCTAATTAACTTCATGAACAGAAACGTGATTCATTTACATTTATTCCTACGCAGTTGTTTTGTATTCTCATTTCCTGGGCTTGTAGAACATCCGACGTCCCCGTGTCTCCTCCAGTTTATGAAACTAAGCCTCGTCTCTTGTTTGGGTTGAACTACTGAGGAACTGAGTATCTGGGACGTTTGTGCTGTGACATGTGTCAGCACACGTTAAACATCTCCCTCATCATCCGCTTTCTGTTTTCACAGGTTTCACTTTAGATTTTTATTCATCTCGTTCTCGGAGATGAAGTTGTGGTTTCTTTGTCTCTCTGTGTTGACGTGATATTTTGAACACATTTGTGTTATTTTTTATTTCTATACGCTCTGCATGCAAAGCTCGAAAAGGCTTTTTGTTCCCGTGTGATGTGGTTTTAAAGCTGCTGTTATGAAATGCATTGCATGGTTTGTATAGTCAACATGTCCCTTTGTGTTCTTTTTCCCTCAGCGGCTACGAGTTTGACTACGATTACTACAGAGAAGAATTCTACGACAGGTAAGAGGAAGGATGGTACTTGGAGTTCTTCTCTCCCTGTCAGCGGAGATGAATTCAGCATCCGAACACTTTGACTCGTGGCTCTGTTGTTTCCAGCGATCAGCAGAAGGTTAATCGAGTTAACCTCTCGGAGGCCTGACGCCTGAGTGCTGCTCGGAGACGCGCTGGAGCTAAAACCCGTCTCTGCTGAGAAATAACTATGGAACAAATATAGAGTTTAAAGCACTTCATGGGATTGTTGTTGCAGAACGTAGACGTGGAAATAAAGACGAGACAGTTTTGCCCGGAGGGAAATAAAGAGTTCATCTTCAAACAGTAACTAAACATGGATCAGTCGGTAGATTTTCACTTGCACGTCAAAATACATCAGGAGGGAAATAGTTTGAGAATCCCAGATGTAAACAATTACTTTAAATAAAATGTAATAAAACATGGTTTAACGTCACACTACAACTATCTTTGTTTCATTTACTTCCAGTTTAAAGTGCTTTAATTGTTGGACAGAACCAAAGACTGTTGGTAAAGACGGACGACGTGTGTCCACTTCTTTAAGCCAAGATATCCCAGATTCAAATGCTGCCATCTTCCACATTTGGTTTTCAGGAGTGATCGTGGAGTGGAGCTGCTGTTTCGAGGTCCCGGGATACATGAGCTCTACCAAGTGAAACTCAGCCTCAGCTGCTTTATAGCATCAAACAAGTAAATAAACTAAAAATAAACCGAACGACCGAATATAACACACTACTTTTGGAGGAGAGGGGGTTTATCACTAAACTGCAGCCACTCTGGCATCACACTTGAGGAGCAGGGATGACGTCCTCTAGTTATCTCCAGATAATAAAACAAAATATATTAACAAACTTCACTAAAAAGACATGGTAGATATTTATTTGCTGATATAATAATGTATTTGCTGCAGGTCTTTATTGGAAGAGTACAATTGTTTTATATTTTACCTTAATATGCCATGCGTCTAAATGTAGGAAGATGGATGCGCTGTTCTTTTTGGAGATGATGTGGAGTTATCTTTGAAGTCAGGTGAAGTTGGGATGAACAGTAGCGGTGCAGGTGTGTGTCTGCGCATCTGCAGGAATGTTATTCATTTGAATAAATCCCTGTTGAGGTCTCTGCAGGAGAATTGATGAACCGACGGACTCAATCACAGCTTCAGAGAAATGCCAAACTAAGAGAACCTCTCTGCTGGAGACTGGACAGATGTCCTAGTTAATCAATAGCTCCCTTCGTGGACGATTGGCCGCTGATATATTTACCCACAAACCTTTACAGCAGCCAAACAGTAAGAGATCACATCCAGCATATTTTTCAACAAACTCTTTTTAGCAGGATTATCTGTTTTGTTTGTTTTGTGGGGATCTGATCAAACTAATAACGAGGAGCATCTGGTTTGATTAAATGGATTTTCATTGACCTCCACAGTGTGGTAGGTTTAACTGCTCTGACAGGAGCAGCTGAAAGTAAAAAAAAGAAAATCATCAAAGTCATCCCCGTTAAACCAAAGAGGGCGAAAAAGAAACTGCTGCATTTGTCATCCTGGCATCCCTCGTGCTTCCAGCAAATGTTTGGTCTAAACTGATTTTCGTGAGAGTTGAGGGCTTTGAAACCAAATCTTTACGTCAAGTAATGTAGAAAAATCAAGAGGCAAAGAACCAGAAGGTTTTTTTGTTTTTAAAAAGTGAACGGAGCGGAACCGAACGTAGAGATGTCCAGCTGACATGAATCAGTGATGATGCCTCTGATGAGCGCAGACGTCAGTGTCTGTCTCCAATCTGAGGACGGGATCACCCCGAGGAGAAATGATGACAATCATGAGCGTCGCCTGGCACGGGGATAATTCTTCAGCATAATAATAATACAGTTCAAGAGGTTAGTCACTGTAAGACTGAAGCTGGTTTCAAACATTCGCCGAATTCCGCTGCTCCTTTGATTTTCTCTGGACGAGGTGCATGTGTGAACGCAAATGTCCGAGAGAGACGCTCCGCAGTTTCTACGGACTTTCTCCGTCCGGCCTCCGGGTAGAAAGTCCTGAGATAAGAGAGTGAGAGTGAGTTGTCAAGAAAATCACGTGATCTCTGCAGCGGAGTTAACCCGTCACTTCCTGTCTCTGTCTGCTGCGCCCGGCTGCTCCACCTCTCGTCTGAATCGTGCGGATGATTTGTTGCCGTCGTGAACGAGTCTGAGGAGAAAACCTCCCGCTGTGTGAAAACACAAACTCTGGTTAAACTCAGTTCTCCGGATTTTACCCGGAGGTCTCGTCTGAAAACGTGAAAGTAAATATGGATGCAAATCAGGTCCGAGGTTATTCAGTGTCACAGACGGAGGTTTTGAAAGTTTTCGTGTTTTATACAAAAGATGCGTGTGGGAGAAAAAGCAGAAGCATCTTTCGACTCCAGTCAAGACGCATCAAACTTTGTCTGTTTTGAAATGAAACTGCAGAGAGGAGGGTTTCTCTCTCTCCCAGGGAGAGTGAGGGCTTGTGTTTCTTAATTCCCTGAATAATGCATCACTTTTCCACTTTTGAGGGAACAGCCAGAGAATTTAACGTATTCACCCCCCCTCCCCCCCACCCCCGGTTCCCCTCCAGTTCATCCTTGACCTTCGAAACAAGCGTCCAGTTCTGGCATCGAGGGAAAGTGAAAGGAGAATGTATTATAAGTTAAATAAGTTAACTTAAGTTGTTGTGTAACTCTGATGTAGCTCATCGCAGACAAAGTAGACATGAGAACCGTAGAATCCTAATGTAACAAACGGAGCTGCGTTACTGGGGCGGCTGTGGATCAAGTCGTCCGATAACCGGAGCGTCGGTGGTCTGATCCCGATGCCTGTTTCGTGACTGTGTGGTAGAAATGTGCAGCGATCTGTAAACCGTGGAGTCAAGGCAGTAAATTTGCATCCATTCAACAAATAAACCCAAAGTGCGGAGAACGTTGAATTGAGTTAATCGAGTTTTGCACCGGGTAAAGTCCAGCTGCCACCGACAGCTGGTTCAAACTGATGGAGACGTGACTTCCTGGGCAGAAGTACCAGAGCCAAACACACACTGCTGCAATAAACATGGACGCACACGTCTTAATCTATGGGCTTAAGACACAACAATAAATAACAGAAGTACAGACGTCATAAGCCACAGTCCTCATGCACGATGTGCTGCAGGAGGGAGACATGTCCTGATACCTAGAGAGCGTCGTACTGCACATGCACAGAAGTCATATATATATATATATATATATATATATTCTGTACTTCTGTACTTGTAGGGGTAGCAGAATTAATTAAATAGCCAAGACGCCCCTCGCTACGTCCATCAGCTTCCTGCGGGGGACCCTGAGTCGGGACCAGCCCAGATGGGAATATAATCCCTCCAGCGTGTTCTGCTCTTCCCTCCACTCAGATCCTTCCACGGAGCTGATCAGATGTCCCAACTTCCTTTACTGTTCTTTTCAGTGCAAACGAGTGGTGGGAATATTCCCCCTCCAGATGTTTGAGTTCTCCATCCCGTCGCTCGGGATCGGCCCGGCCGCCCTGCAGAAGAAACGCAGCACAGGATTCAACCCTGTGGCTTCATCAACCCCTTTCCCTTCATCCACCTCCCACATATTAGCTCCTATATCGGAGTCAGAAAAATCGGACTGAGCTTTAGGGGCTGAAACATCTGTTTTAACAGATGTTGAACGTGTTGAGCAGCTGGGCCAGACCTCCGCAGTGATTTACACCTGTCCCTGGATCTGTGATCTCACCCCGTCTCTCCCATATTCACTCTGAATGAGCAACACACTGATTTTCCTTGAAAGGGACGGAGCTGGAAAGTACCACGTCTCTTTCTTTCTGCCGTCTCTCTGTATTTTCTGTTAATTCCTTTGTTTATTTATTTTTGTCTCCGCACCTTCGGTAGCCAGGAGCCGGAGACATCATGTTTTGGTTTGTGACCAGAAGAGCTCGAGGGGCTTTCTTTCAGTTTTGACCAGTTGTGACTCAAAGATGAACTGATTTCCGTGGTGAGAGGTCAGGGTGACGTCACATGACCGCACGGTGGAGTAGATCTCCTTTATCCCAGACCTCAGACGCACCCTGGTCCGTCATCACCCGACCAAAAAGCTGGAGCTTTGTCTCGTGATGTACGACGTGTACGGTCAATGTGTAAAAGCCTCGTCTGCTCCGGTTACTCGCTTTACGCCAGAATGAAATGTCCCGTTGCACAATATGATTGAGCGTTCCTTCTTCGTGTCCCTGTAGAGACGCTCGTTGACGTAGGACAGGGAGGCACCTCGCCATCTGGACAAATGATCCACGGCGATTATCAGACCCATTACTTTAGAGGTTTACGACCCTGTGCAACATTCTGAACCGAACGCAGGTCAGGACAGAATTCCTACAACAGAAGAAGTATATGACATCATGATAATCTTGGCCTGGAACATAATTCTGTTACGCAATATTGTTAGAGTGTGTAACAGTGCAGCTCTGTGTGTGTGTGTGTGTGTGTGTGTGTGGTTCTAAGTGTTGTAAACAACAGACATCATAGTTACGCTGTTAATAATATATAATCTTTATAATGTTTTCACATAAACCTGATTACAGGAAGTAATTATTTCTGTTTTGCTGTACATGATGCCTTGGCAACATTTACCACTACATGTTTTTTTTTTATTTTTCTACATCAACAGCCTAATTACTACTTACCCATAACTGCACAGATGTTGTTTTAAGAGATATTTCAAAACACAAATAAGGAAAAATACTGAGGAGGTTCTTTGCTGTGTTCATTAGGGTCATTGATGAGGATGTTAAAAAAAACAAAAACTGGTTTTAATCAGTGAATATTTAAAGTATTTGTCAAACATCTCAGATGGATTAGATTAGATTAGACGGACGTTTAAAGGTTCAGTGTGTAGAATTTAGTGACATGTAGTGTTGAAGTGTCATGTTGCAGCTGAACACCCCTCACCCCCCCTCCCCCTCTCCTTCCAAACATGAAAAAGAACCTGTGGTAAACTTTAATTGTCATGAAAACTCAAAAGGTGTTTAGTTTGTTCAGTCTGGACTCATGTAAAAAACATGGCGGCCTCCGTAGAGAGGGTCCCCTCCATGTAAATATAAAGTATTTAAATATAAAGTATTTAAATATAAAGGGTAAAGAAAACTACAATTCATATAATGTAGATGAAATGAACAAGTGAAAAACTTCATGAGGATGATTCTACATTACATTTCTGCCAGTAGTTCATTTCACCTGAATCTTACACACTGGACCTTTAAAACAAAAGATTACACAAATAAAGATAAGATCATTCTTTATTAGTAAATTTGCCAGATTCAAAAACAGGCATCACTAAGTAACAAGTAACGTGCAAAACTTGAGTGTATATAAAGAATGTGGATGGATTAATGTCTGATATTTACAAAACAGGTAAAACATATTTCACATAATGTTTCACACTGGCAGCAGATGACGTTCTGAGGAGCGGCTGGCAGAAGCTCAGCTCGTGCTCCATGAGAGGTTCTCATCCATGTGCAGAAACCTGAGGGCCTGGATCGTCCTCTGAAGAGTCTCTGCGCTCGTTGTGTCTGTGTTGTCCTCCGTTGTTGGGGTCTGGTTTCTTTCATATCACATCTATGTTACGCTCCGTCCACCGGCTTCCTCTCAACTCTAAAATGCTCTTCTAGTGTAGCCGCCCCGAACCTGAACAGCTCACCACTCCAAGATCTGGTCAATGTTTCACTGGTGAAGTCCAGAAGGTTGTTTGTCTTCATGAGAGAATTTCCAGCAGAGTTTCCTGTCTCTCTTGTTGTCTCTCGTGTTGTCTCTCGTGTTGTCTCTCTTGTTGTCTCTCTTGTTGTCTCTCGTATTGTCTCTCGTGTTGTCTCTCGTGTTGTCTCTCTTGTTGTCTCTCGTGTTGTTTCTCGTGTTTTCTCTCGTATTGTCTCTCGTGTTGTCTCTCGTGTTGTCTCTCGTGTTGTCTCTCTTGTTGTCTCTCGTGTTGTCTCTCGTGTTGTCTCTCTTGTTGTCTCTCGTGTTGTCTCTCGTGTTGTCTCTCTTGTTGTCTCTCGTGTTGTCTCTCTTGTTGTCTCTCGTGTTGTCTCTCTTGTTGTCTCTCGTGTTGTCTCTCTTGTTGTCTCTCGTGTTGTCTCTCGTGTTGTCTCTCTTGTTGTCTCTCGTGATGTTTCTCGTGTTGTCTCTCGTGTTGTCTCTCGTGTTGTCTCTCGTGTTGTCTCTCTTGTTGTCTCTCGTGTTGTCTCTCTTGTTGTCTCTCGTGTTGTCTCTCTTGTTGTCTCTCGTGTTGTCTCTCGTGTTGTCTCTCTTGTTGTCTCTCGTGTTGTCTCTCTTGTTGTCTCTCGTGTTGTCTCTCGTGTTGTCTCTCTTGTTGTCTCTCGTGTTGTCTCTCTTGTTGTCTCTCGTGTTGTCTCTCATGTTTTCTCTCGTGTTGTTTCTCGTGTTTTCTCTCTTGTTGTCTCTCGTGTTGTCTTTCGTGTTGTCTCTCGTGTTGTCTTTCGTGTTGTCTCTCGTGTTGTCTCTCGTGTTGTCTCTCGTGTTGTCTCTCATGTTGTCTCTCTTGTTGTCTCTCTTGTTGTCTCTCTTGTTGTCTCTCGTATTGTCTCTCGTGTTGTCTCTCGTGTTGTCTCTCTTGTTGTCGATGGACGAGCTTCTTTCCATCAGGGACACAACTCCATCCGATTTATGTCCCAACTTTATCGCCTCTTCCGTGGATTTAGTGGACTTACTCATCAAAGGTGCGGTGGTCCTCGGACACGCAGTGAGACTCCGGCGGAGACGACGAGGGAAGCGCGCTGGGGCCCTGGTGCGCTTCAGGGAGCGGGGATTACGCTCACCTCTCCCGAGCATCCTCCTCTCCAATGTCCGCTCGCTGTGCAATAAGATGGACGAACTGCGCCTCCTCATCCGGACAAATAGAGACTTTTCCCTTACTTCTGTCTTGTGTTTCACGGAATCGTGGCTGACTGAAGCCACACCGGACTCCGCCGCACAGATGACCGGCTTCCAGCTGTTACGCGCGGACCGCGACCCGATCCTCTCACACAAGGCAAAAGGCGGAGGGATTTGTTTTTATATAAACCAGGGCTGGTGCAGCGACGTGAAAGTCATTTTACAGTCCTTTTCTCCGGACCTGGAAACTTTTTTCATTACCTGCCGACCGTTCTACTCTCCCCGTGAGTTCACCTCTTTCACCCTGGCCGGCGTGTACATCCCCCCGCAAGCTGACGTGCGCGAAGCACAACGACAACTCGCGGAGCAGGTACTGGGGGTGGAGAGGAGGAGAGAGAACACTTATTCCCCTGTTATTGTGCTCGGGGACTTTAATAAGGGGAACTTATCTCAGGAACTCCCGAAATACAAACAGCTGATCAAATGCCCGACCAGGGGGGAGAACACTCTTGATCACTGCTACAGCACCATCACCAAGGCGTATCATGCAGTTACCCGCGCTGCTCTGGGCCTGTCCGACCACGCTCTTATTCACCTGATCCCAGCCTACAGGCAGAAACTCAAACTTTCTAAACCTGCTGTGCTGAGATCCAAGAACTGGAGCAACAGAGAAGCTGTGGAGGAGCTGCGTGATTGCCTGGATAACACTGACTGGGACATTTTTAGAACTGCTTCCAACAGCCTCGATGAATACACAGATGCAGTGACGTCATACATCAGCTTCTGTGAAGACAGATGTATCCCAACACGCACCAGGGTGAGCTATAACAACGACAAGCCCTGGTTCACTGCAAAACTCAAACAGCTTCGTTTGGAGAAGGAGGCGGCCTTCAAGAGTGGGGACATGGATAGTTTCAGACTGGCAAAATACTCGTTTGGCAAGGAGATTAAGGAGGCCAAACGACAGTACTCAAAGAAGCTGGAACAACAGTTTGCAGCCAACGACTCCTCGTCAGTCTGGAAGGGGCTGCGAGTGATCACCGGCTGCAAAACCAAATCCCCCCACTCTGTGGAAGACCTGAAACTTGCAAACGAACTGAATGACTTTTACTGTAGATTTGAAAGACAATGGACCAGTTCTAACCCAGACTCCCAGCCCCCCCACACAGCTATTACACCTCTTCACCCCAGCCTGGACAAAGACTCAACCCCCCCCCCCCCCCATCACACCTCTCTCTATTCAGGAGAGAGATGTAAACAAGCTCCTGAAGAAGTTGAACCCCCGCAAGGCACCTGGACCCGACGCTGTCTCCCCCTCCACACTGAGGCACTGTGCAGACCAGCTTTCGCCAGTGTTCACGAACATTTTTAACACCTCACTGGCTGAATGTGCTGTACCCGCCTGTCTTAAAACATCCACCATCATCCCCGTTCCCAAGAAGCAGAGGATCACAGGCCTTAATGACTACAGACCTGTCGCCCTGACCTCTGTAGTAATGAAGACCTTTGAGCGCCTCGTGCTGACCCACCTCAAGACAATAACCAACCACCTCCTCGACCCACTGCAGTTTGCCTACAGAGCCAACAGGTCCGTAGACGACGCAGTCAACATGGGACTCCACTTCATCCTCCAGCACCTCGACTCCCCCAGCACCTACGCCAGGATCCTGTTTGTGGACTTCAGCTCCGCATTCAACACCATCGCCCCAGCTCTTCTCCGTGACAAGCTGACACAGCTGAGCGTGCCTGAGCCCACCTGTAGGTGGATCTCTAACTTCCTGACTGACAGGAAGCAGCGCGTGAGGCTGGGCAAGCTTGTCTCTGAGTCCCGGACCATCAGCACTGGAGCCCCACAAGGTTGTGTGCTCTCCCCTCTACTGTTCTCCCTCTACACCAACAACTGCACCTCCAGCCATCCCTCTGTCAAACTCCTGAAGTTTGCAGACGACACGACCCTCATCGGATTAATCACCAATGGGGACGAAGCCGCCTACAGAGAGGAAGTTAACAGCCTGGCTTCCTGGTGCAGCCAGAACCACCTGGAGCTGAACGCTTTGAAAACTGTAGAGATGGTAGTAGACTTCAGGAGGAGCCCAGCCCAAACTGCCCCCCTCAGCCTGTGCAACTCCCCAGTTAAAACAGTGGAGTCCTTCAGATTCCTGGGGACCATCATTGCACAGGACTTGAGGTGGGCGGAGAACATCACCTCCGTCACCAAGAAGGCCCAGCAGAGGATGTTCTTCCTGCGGCAACTGAGGAAATTCAACATGCCGCAGAAAGTGATGGTTGAATTCTACACAGCCATCATTGAGTCCATCCTCACCTCATCAATCACCGTCTGGTTCGCTGCCTCCACTGCCAAGGACAAGGGCAGACTGCAGCGGATCATAAGGTCAGCTGAGAAGGTCATCGGCTGTGACCTGCCGGCCCTCCTAGACCTGTTCCACTCCAGGACCAGTAGGAGAGCAGGCAAGATCATTGCTGATCCTTCACATCCCGGTCACCACCTGTTCCAGAGACTTCCCTCCGGTAAAAGGTTTCGGGCCATCAGGACTAAAACCTCTCGCCATCTGAACAGTTTTTTCCCCGTGGCAGTGGGGCTCACAAACAAGCCCCCTGCATCACACTGACTCTGCACCGCACTGACTCTACCCCACCACACCCCACCACCTGCACATAATTTATAATTTATTACTTATATACTACTGGCACTATCACCAATCTCTGCACCTTCGCACAGCACGTGCCCATAACCCTGTGAATCTGTTAATGTATATATGTATATT